>NW_027173492.1:0-55465 GCF_018151085.1 Drosophila tropicalis
ATGTATATCAAGCACTACTTTATTTCCCTGTCGCAACTATGGCCCGCCCGGAAAACGCTTTACTTTGTCTACCGAAAACTTTTACGCCAGAAAATACGTTTCGAGTGAAAAAATATACATTCGCACATCCATACAGATGTACGTACGAACCAGAACCCAACATACTTGTCTAAGTATGCTATTGAAAAATTCATGACGAGTTCTTGATTGGCAACGCCCTCAACTAATTTCTAACTTTCACACAGGCAGATTGGCATAAACAAATAGACGTATTTATGTATGTATGTTCGTATGTATGTATTAAGAAAGCTAAAGATTCTAGAATGACAGAGTAAATGCAATGGATATAAATGGCCCATCGGATGACAAAACTTTCGCCACATTGCACATTGGGCCAGATTCACTTTTTTTGGCATAAACTACATTTCAAATGCTAGAGAGCTAAAATTTGGCACGCACATAAGTCAGATCAAAATAGAATTTTGAATTTTTTTTTTTGGAATATACCACGTTTTTACCGTTATCCGTAAAATTGGAAAAATACCCCACTGGCATACTTTTAGGCTTTATTTTTAAAAAAATTTTAAGCCTTTTTTAGTAAACAGCATGTATAAAATAATTAAAGGATGTCTTTTCTTTTTTCAACCAACGCTTCAAATCTTCAGACGTAAAGCTGAAACTCCCCCAACTAAACAATAACTGCGCATTTTAAAATGGAAAATTTCTTATTATATTTAAGTATAAACACACAAAATAGTATAATATACCATTAAGTTAGATGAAAAACATGAACATTAATCTGAGTATTCGACCTGCATATCCAGGGTAATGTCACTGTTTTCGTGATCCGTATCCAAGTCGCTATCATCGCTGCTTGAGAAATTTTCTTTGTTATTGTTATTAACATTTGGTGCTTCTAAAAAGTTCAATAACTTCCTTTGGTAGTGGGTTTTTCTTATTTTGAGCTACTCGTTTGTTAATGTTAATGCTTGAAAGAAAAGGGTCATTGACTCCCATGGGCCTACACTCCAACTTAGCTTCCCTTACCTTGTTATAGGACGGATAAATATTGGAAAATTGGTTCTTGTTAAAAGCTCTCATGTTGTTGTATTGTGCTTTGGTTAGGGAGTTGTCAATCAAAAACCCAAGAGCTTGAATTGGTGTGACTGGTACTGGCTCCGAAACTGACAATTTTTGATTAATCTCACTTAATACAATTGAAGAAGAGACAATATTCTTTAATACAGAAACAGTATTGCTCTCTTTGGCTTTTTTAGCTGACATTAAAGCTGCATGCAAAAGAACGTTTGTATTATTTCCTTCCTTGTTGGCAAGTTCTACCGCCCTTTTTCTTTTAAGCCGTGATCCTGCACCATTAAACGGCATTCGTGGTCGTCCCATTCGGTTGGATACGTCTTGGTCTTGGTCGACACTCATAATAAAAGTACCAATTGTACGATGACATTTTTTTTAAATTTTTCGTTACATATAGATGAAAACTCCTTATTTTCCTTGATATTTCGGCTTTCATTTCATTTGTTACATTATTTCGTCGTAATCGTCCAATAATCCAGTCAATAACTGCTTTTTCATTTCGCTTTTTTCAATCCATATTTCAAGAAGTGCAGCATGGCTAACCTCAAAATTGGCTTAAAATGCAAAATATCGAGAGAATGTGCCAAAATGGGCAAAAACAGTTAATCACACGTTCAAGGTTGAACCTTAGAGTAAACATTTGCATAATTACTTTTTGGCACAAATTGGCAAAAATTATTTTTTTACTCCCAAATAGACGAAGACTTCCACTAGATTTATTCTAAAATAAGACATTACAAACACAGCTCACAACTACAACATTGATAGCATATTTTAAAAACATTTCTAAATAATAAATTTTTCATACCTTGACCTTTATTTTCCATTTTGTCGCTAAAAATTTGGATAGAAGGTGTGGCTGCAGCAAAAGCTCAAAATTAAGTGATTATTTTCGTTAATTTTGACAAAACAAACAGCTGATCAAACATGTGACTTAAAAGGGCTGCCAATAATGCAGGGTTGCACATAAAATTTTTTAAATTTTGTTTTGATGTACCCAATGTATGCTCTTTTCAAATATCAAGTCAAATTTTTTATTTGGCATTACAAAATTTTCCTACTTTATGCCAAAAAAAGGGAAATCTGGCCCAATGTGCATTGGCAAAACGCATTTATTACGCAAAAAGTCTATTCAATTATTCAGGCGTTGCATCCGCCTCGGCAACACCCCTGGACGCCTTTGCTTCTCCTTCTTGTGTCAGAAGCACGCTAAATAATTTACAATTTGCTGCCAGTTCCTTTAGAAGATGGGTGTTGCCGTTGCCATTGCATTATATGAAAATACATGTACTTTTTGTTGAAACTAGAAATGCTGAAGCCCGGCCAAAAAGGAGGAAGCCAGCTGACGTGCGTCTAAGATGCGCGACATTCGCGCCCTTGTTTTGGCAAATGGCAAAGTTTTATTTCTGCTCTGCACTCAAATGAAAAATAAATATGACAGTCGACAGCAAAGTTGGCGCATTGGGGGCTACGTTTTTAGTGGTAAGAGATGCGCTGCAAACGCAGCATTGGGAACAAAAGGAACTTGCATATGAAATGATTTTAAATAGTGAAGACAATGCAGCTGCTCCTTCGGCTTCAGCTTCTGCTTCTGGTTCTGCTTCCGCGTTTCACTGCGATGCGTCAGCACCGCATTAGGTTTATAAATTGGAAATGATGGGATTCTGCATCCATGCAGCAGCCTCAAAGTGATGTTATCGACTGCAAGAACACCTTACCATTTATCTGAACAAAGTGTTTAATGGAAAACTTCAAGGTTTTTCATACTTGGCTTCATTTTTGTAGGTCCCTGAGGACAACTGGTGGTTCAAGAAGATTTTACCCAGTTTGTTGGAGACCTTATTAACGAAATTGAAATAAACTAAACTAAATTAAATTGCAACTTCTTTAAGATGGCTTGTCAATGGGGCTAACAGAGCGTGGAGGTCGAGGGAACTAGGGTCTCAATTTAAGTTATGCAAATGCGCTTATGCCGGCGACAAAAGCCAACTGAAGCCACTCAATGCTAGCAATAATGAGCATCATTATCATCATCATCATCATCTTCATGATGATCAGAAACAGCAGCTTTTGGTATCATCAGGAAAATGGTGCAGTGACAATCTAATTGGTTTAATTGAGCAATCATAAATTAATGCCGCACACAATGCCATATGCATTGAAAGCCATTCCATAAGCCATAATCCATACCGGCACTTATTTAATGTAATTAATGGTGTGCTTAGTTGAGTGCCCAGGTCGTCAAGGCACAAGTTGGAATTTAAACGGTCACGCCTTGTCAACCCCACACACTTTCTCCTGGTACCAAAACTCCACGAGTTTCCAACTATGTTAGATGAATGAGGTGTTGCCGAATACAAATTAACCGCGAATATCCTGAATTTCTGGTTACCTAGGAACAATAATCGCGGATTTCTATTTGACCCCACACAAAATACAGAAGCGTCTATGCCTTAGGGGCATATTTTGCGTGTGAATATGTTTTTTTTAAATGCATTTATTACATAAATAACAACAAAATATATATATATATTACAAATTTAAAGCTGCAAATACATATTAGGGGGGTTTCTGCGGGACGTCCCATGGGGAATTGCTTCGAAAAACCTATAACCCTTTAAGTATGGCCATTTCTTTCACGCTCTGCCTTTCTTAGGCTGATTCCTACGAAGCCTGTATAGCTGCTCACTGCTTCCCACGCCGCCGCGTCTGCCAGCATTATGGGCACCAGGTTCTCGGAAGTCAGCACAGTGCCGACCGTTTCCTCACGGAGCCGCTGTTGACTAGTGAATCGCCTGCATGCGAAGAGGGTGTTCCGCGTCCTCTACCATTCCTTCACCACATGTCAGGCAGTACGGCTCAGCCTCGTGTCCGAATCTGTGGAGATAGGATCTGAAACAGCCATGTCCTGTGATGAACTGTGTCAGATGGAAAGTCGCCTGTCCATGCTTCCGTTCAATCCATGGCCTGATCGTGGGGATAAGGGTGTGGGTCCACCTACCCTTGCTAGATGAATCCCACCGCTCTTGCCAGATGGCTAAGCTTTGCATCCTTGCGTCGCCGCTAGCTGTCCGCTTTGGTGTACCGTTCCTTTTTGCGTCCGCGATGGTCCTGGCCTCGTCCGCAAGTAAGTTGATGGGGATCATGCCTGCAACCACCAGCGCAGCATCCTCAGACCCTTAGCGCGCAGAGACGGTAGGTAGCGGTAATGCCCCTACTGTACGCCGTAGTGTGTATGGCGTTGGCCCAGATTAGTGCCGCATACAATATGACCGATTTCAGCACACTCATCAGGAGTAGTCTCCGCTCCTGTTTAGGTCCTCTCGTGTTCAGCATTAGCCTCGATAACGCCTGTCCTGTGCTCGCTGCTTTCCGTTGAACGTTCTCCAAATGCTCTCTGAAGCATAGACGGGTGTCTAGCCACACGCCCAGGTACCGGATGGCTCGCTTTGAGGTGATTGCGGAACCTTCTACTTGCACTGAGGCATGCTCAACTGTTTTCCTACTGCTGATCAGAACCGCCTCCGTTTTTTCGGCTGCTAGGGCTAGGTTAACCGACTGAAGCCACCGCGTGATGCTGGCTATAGCTTGCGAGGCCACTGATTCTGCCTTCTCCAGCTCCTTGGCAACAACAACAATAGCCACGTCATCAGCATATCCGATGGCTTCGCAACCTGGCGGGAGTGGGAGACGCAGCACTCCGTCGTACATCAGGTTCCAAAGAAGCGGACCCAGAACCGAGCCTTATGGCACTCCAGCAGACACATTACGACTCTTAGGGCCGTCGGAGGTGCCGTATCTCAGGATCCTCTGCCTAAAAAAGCTCCGAATGATGACAAGGAGGTACGGGGGACGCCGAGATCATGGATGGTACTGAGTATGCAGCTCCAATCCGCAGTGTTGAAGGCGTTCTTTACATCAAGCGTGACAACAAGGCAGTATTGTTTGGAGCCTCCTTTCCATCTTGTTCCTTCGATGGCGCTGCTGGCGATGCGAACCACCTTGCTGACTGCGTCAATGGTGGATCTTGCCTTGCGAAAACCGAATTGGTTGGCTGAGAGACCGCCGCACTGGCTGACGTAAGCGTTCAGTCTCGTTCCGATGAGACCTTCAAACACCTTGCCTATAGAGTCCACCAGGCATATCGGTCTATAGGAGGGCGAAGTATCTGTAGGCTTCCCCCGCTTTGGAAGAAGGGCCAACTTCTGGATCTTCCATTGCTCGGGGAAGACTCCCTCGGTGAGGCAGCGGTTGAAGACGGCTGCGAAGACATCTGGTCGTAGAGTCAGGGCCAGTTTAACGGCGCGGTTTGGGATCCGATCTGGACCGGGTGCTTTGCCGAGTTGGAGCGACTTCTGGCCGCCGCCAGGACTTCATCCGACGAGATCCCATCAATGGTGTGTGATGCTGGAACTGCTTCACGGCCTATAGTAACACAGATCGCCTCATGGTCGCTCGCCGTGTAACAATTATACAGTTTCCAGGCTGATGTCCTCGCAAGGCCACTGCTTACGTACGTAAGATCTATCACTGATACTTCCAGCTAGCCTGGAAAGGAGCTGCGAGGGCGGGCTGCCACATGCCCAGATGGCGGCCTTGCCCGACGTTCTATACGCCCAATTGGGTGAGGTTTTCCTGCGAAATGGTTCGCTGATTACTGCCGCGTCAGATTTGGTCTCTCGCACCCGCTGCTTAAGTAGTTTATGGTCGGCCTCGCAGTGGTTTAAGTTTAGCTGGGTAAAGCTAAACATTTCGTCTTGGTCGAGACGACTTCATGGGCCCAGCCTGCGTTATTGAGGGGCACCGCTGGCTGCCTGCTACGTGTTTTCGCTATACAGCAGTTGAAACCATTGCTGCATTCCTTCGCTTTGTGGTCCTTGCAGCCGCATCTTATGCACCAGTTTGTCCTGTCGACGGGGCTATTGCACGTTGCCGCCATATGTCCAAATTCTAGGCACCTTTAGCATCTTGACGCCGAAGTGCTTACGCGTACCCTGCATACCGAGTATCCAATCTTCACGTGGGCTGCTTTCAGGATTGCTTCTGCTACCGCTCCTGGGACACAGATTGTTGCCCTCTGATTTCCTCCGTGCGCTGGGTGCAGACTCTTAACATCTGCGGAAACAATTTTCAGACTCAGCTGGTCGGAGACGGCCTGAACGATTTCCTCCTTGGTGGTTTCGCCATCCATGTCCAGAATCTCCAATCTGGTCAGATTCGATAGTGCCCTTGCCTCGACTTGACCTTCAAGCGCGGATCCTATTTCCTCCTTCAGCTGGGTGACATTCTCTGCTCCTGCTGCGTTTAGTTTTAGTAGGAGGTCTCCTTTGGCGGTACGTCTCACGGAGCGCACGCTTTCGCCCACTGCCTGCAGCTTGGTATCCTGGCTCCTTGTCACCAGCTTTAGCATGTCGCTATATGTCATCCCACTCTTCCGTTGTACCAAAATAGCGGCAGGACGCTTCTTTGGTAGAGTCCGTGTCGGTCGCCTCGTCGTCACTGTCTGCCATGCAGGCTCTGTTTGTGGCACTATCCCCTCGTTGTCGTGCGACGAAAAAGTTTCTCGCGGCCGGCGATTTTTCGGCGAAAAGGTTTCCGAAGTGTTGGCGGCGGCGGCGACTGCTCTCTGGCGGGGCATCCTAGGCTGCTGTTGCGGCTTCTCCGTTTGTTGCCCTCTGGTGACGAGGAACACTTTGGTGCACTTGGGGCATGCCGCTACTGTTTCAGGGTCGCTATCGCTGCACAGAATGCTCCTCACTGCCTGCTGCAATTCTTTGAGTCTGTCGACTTTCTCTCTGAGAGCATTCGTAATGGCTCGCTTGCCTCCCTCCTTTTCTGGCTTGATGCGTTCGGCTATTTCCTCCAGTAACGATCCCATTTCTGCCAACCCGCTCTTGCCCCTTACTTGTTGCAACTTAGATTTGTTTGCTTGCATCGCACCGCCTGCTGGAGGACTCTGGGAAACTTCACGCAGCCTCTTTGGCGTATCGGTCGCGCCAAACAACTCATTTACTGCTACTCGCTTTTGGGAGTTATGCCGCTCCCTGCTCGGCTCCACACAATTCAAATTTCGGTCCGAGTTAATTGTAAATTTAAACCAGAGGGCCGGGGCTAACTTCGACCGCGTCAAAGTTTGTATACCCTTGCAACTTTTTTGGAAACTCTTTCCTTACCTATTAGCCATCAATGTGGAAGAAAGTTTTATATAAAAAAGCTTATGTTTGCGAAAGAATGGCCCACAATCGTAGGAAATAACGAAGATATTGATCAAAGTCACTGTTTTCGCCCGATCGTTCCTATGGGAGCTATATGATATAGTCATCCGATCTTGATCAAAATTGGCACAGTCATTAACAGATATACTAAACTAACAAATGTTTAATTTGAAAGCAATCGCGGTAAAAGTAACGAAGTTATTTACAAAAGTCACTGTTTTCGACCGATCGTTCTTATGGGTGCTATATGATATAGTCATCCGATCTTGATCAAATTTGGCACAGTCGTTTATAAGCGTAATAAACTCTCTAATATTATATATATATTATATATATATATACATATATATATATATATATATATAACTTCACGATAATAACACAGAAAATAACCAAGTTATTGAGAAAAGTCACTGTTCGTGACTTTGGGGTTTTTATGGGAGCTATATGATATAGTGGTCCGATCCGGCTGAATCCGAGATATACAACGCCTGCAGTATATACAAGCCTACGTGCAAAATTTCAGCTCTGTGGCTCTTACGGTCTAGGAGGAGTTTGCGTTGATCCAGACGGACGGACGGACGGACGGACGGGCGGACATGGCTAGTTGAACTCGTCTTGTCGTGCTGATCAAGAATATATATACTTTGTATGGTCGGAGATGCTTCGTTTCATGCGTTGCACACTTCTGACCAAAATTAATTTACCCTTTTTGCAAGGGTATAAAAATTAATTGAATAATTAATTAAAAAATTAATTTAAAAAAATTTTCCACAGGGCGGATTTGAACCTGGTACTTTCGCCTCCAAGGCAGAGTGCTTGTCTCTGACAATTAATCTCTATACAAAAACAAAAAATACTCCAATTGAAAGCTTGAAAAATTTTCCACAGGGCGGATTTGAGCCTGGTACTTTCGCCTACAAGGCAAAGTGCTTGTCTTGGGGCCCACAGACCGAGATTACAGCTGGAGGGCTGAAACACAGCTAGATACTATGGGGGCCCTAAAAGTATGCCGAACTTTGCGCGATCACTTTAAAGATCACTAAAGCCAATGTTGGGGCTTTTAAGCCCGGTTTGGCCTGACCAGTGCACAGCTGATACCTGCACCACGAGTCGGCTGTCCATCTGTGGAAAAAGGTGGGAGAAAAAGAAAAAAGAAAAACAGAGACCAAAAACAAAAATATTTGTGTATGTATGTAAATATATATATTAGAAGAGATGGCTCAAACCAGGAGACACTTCAGTTGGTGTTATCGATGTCGATGATAGTGATAGGGGTGCGACCACCCCACTACTACACACGCGCGCGCGACAAATGCGAGGAGAGCAATTCACGCCCCTCACTCCCTTGGACGGATGACCTCAGTAGCCCCAGCAGGTTTTAAAACGAAATCCCGACCGCGTGCCTGGCGATTCGGGATAACCGTGAGTAGGCCTGCGTAGCCAAGAAATTAATAAGACTTATGGCCTCATACTGTCCCATAGAACAAATATTTCTTGCCACCCATTCCATCGTATCTTCATTAGCGGCTGCCACGAACAGTCGTCCAACGAACTGCGTTACGGGAGCCACTTCATTAAATGAGACTTGCCACGCTTCTATAATCCTTCAAGTAGATGGCAATAATCCTTCGGACAATCTGAAGAAGTTACGACCAGCACAAATGGCCTGTTTTCCCACACCGCAATCATCTATCATGGCTCGACATCGATATCATTTTACAACCTATTTTCAATAGACAGAATACTTAGTTATATCTAATTCGGATTTTCTATTCCTTGCGCTTACTTCTTAAAAGGCATAGGATTTTCGCGTGTATCGCCCTTTCGCTTTAAGTCGCGTTTGCAATCATATGTGGATTCGCTGCTAGACCCAGAGGAAAGATCAATGACTGAAGAATCCGACACCTGGTTATCGACTAACGGAACCGCAACATCCTCTGCTTTAAGAGAAAACAGTATCAAGCCCACCATATTGTTTCCATTATAGCATGACAACACCGGCTTGCTGCGTTTCTTGTTGCTAAGACCAGCTACTTCTGTAACGAGATCGGATTCCGCTAATGTAACACCTGATGCGGATATCTTCAACATTCCCGATTGCACATTTAGATGCCGTTCAAGTTCTGACTTCAGGTCATACCAACCTTTCCGGATTCCATGATTAAGTTAACAGTCAGCATTTTTTAACTTTTTTTACTTTTCAGTTTTCACTTTTTACTTTTTAGAATCTTCAAAGATAAACTTTTTGTTTTATTTTTGATGTTGTGTAGTAGCGCTTGTAACCGTTCGTATTTATAAAGGAAACGAAAAAAAAGAGTAAAAATGATTTTTCTTCTTTATAACTAAAACGATATATAAACGTTTTATCCCTAAAAGTGGGCAATATAAGTTTCACAGAGTAATCTGCGTTCACTGCTTGCACTGCTTGCACTGCTTGTATTGTTAGTTAGCGTTGTACTAACTAACAGAATGTAGACTAACATCGTATGATTTTGAAAATAAAATAGGAAATGCGATTTCGAGATTCATTTTTGTTTTGGTTCAGAAAATTTTCTTTGAATTTTTTTTTTATTTATCCGATTACTTTTTTTTGTGGCGCCCCCTAGGCTCCTCTAGAGTTGGGATCAGGGAAGTTTAGGGGTAATCGAGGCGAAGAGAGGGGTCCAAAGAGGACTAAGGGATAGAGATTTAGCCAAGTATGTCGGCCCCCATGAGAATGACTTTTCTTTTCCAAATCATCTTCAACCAGTGCGGTCGCAAAAATTAAAGTCATAGTGAAAACTAATTTTTTTTTGGAAAAAGTCCGATTGTAAAGTTTGAATGGTGAATTCGAAGCAGTTTTATTCCTTCAGTGATTGATAGTGTTTTATTTCAAAATAAATGTAAGTCCAGCGCTTAAGTCGCGTTTGCAATCATATGTGGATTCGCTGCTAGACCCAGAGGAAAGATCAATGACTGAAGAATCCGACACCTGGTTATCGACTAACGGAACCGCAACATCCTCTGCTTTAAGAGAAAACAGTATCAAGCCCACCATATTGTTTCCATTATAGCATGACAACACCGGCTTGCTGCGTTTCTTGTTGCTAAGACCAGCTACTTCTGTAACGAGATCGGATTCCGCTAATGTAACACCTGATGCGGATATCTTCAACATTCCCGATTGCACATTTAGATGCCGTTCAAGTTCTGACTTCAGGTCATATATCGTAGCTGAGATCGGCATCTGCATGGCCAATTGCTGAAAAGGTTATGATTATGAAAAGTAATTTCCTTACGATTACCAACCTTTCCGGATTCCATAATCAACTTAATAGTCAACATATTTTCACTTTTTTTACTTTTTAGTTTTCACTTTTTAGATTATTCAAAGATAAACTTTTTGTTTTATTTTTGATGTTGACTCTGTGAGTTCACGAAGTTGAATGATTCATTTCCTGTACCCCCTGAACGGGTCGAATTTTCCAAACACCCCAGGCCTTCTTGGATCTCACAAATTTGTGAAAGGAAATTGAAAAGCCTTCTATAATATTCATGGTATTTCAATAATAAATTATAAGTATACGGAAAACTTAAAAAATACCATATTTTAAAGTGGCGCTATATACAATGTTGATGTAAACATGTACATCCGGTTTAGCCGATGGCGGAATTAATTAACAATTGTCAACATGACGACTTGTATACATAGTTGACAAATTGGTTTGCCTTTTATTTAACTGTGCGCTAATGTAATTGCACACACACACGTTTGCCGGGTGAAAAAATCGAAGCTAGAGGAACGACGCTGATTCGACGCTCCGTTGTAATCCGGTTTTTTCGCTAGTCTACGGGACGTGTATTATCTGCAAAGTAAAGCGGACAGTGTGAGACGGTGTTGGCTACGCAGGCCTACTCACGGTTATCCCGAATCGCCAGGCACGCGGTCGGGATTTCGTTTAAAACCTGCTGGGGCTACTGAGGTCATCCGTCCAAGGGCGTGAGGGGCGTAAATTGCTCTCCTCGCATTTGTCGCGCGCGTGTGTAGTAGTGGGGTGGTCGCACCCCTATCACTATCATCGACATCGATAACACCAACTGAAGTGTCTCCTGGTTTGAGCCATCTCTTCTAATATATATATTTACATACATACACAAATATTTTTGTTTTTGGTCTCTGTTTTTCTTTTTCTCCCACCTTTTTTTCCACAGATGGACAGCCGACTCGTGGTGCAGGTATCAGCTGTGCACTGGTCAGGCCAAACCGGGCTTAAAAGCCCCAACATTGGCACCTGCCAACTCCGCGAATTCGCTGAAAGCTTTAAAGCGGAGCTTAAAGTGATCTTTAAAGTGATCGCGCAAAGTTCGGCATACTTTTAGGGCCCCCATAGTATCTAGCTGTGTTTCAGCCCTCCAGCTGTAATCTCGGTCTGTGGGCCCCAAGACAAGCACTTTGCCTTGTAGGCGAAAGTACCAGGCTCAAATCCGCCCTGTGGAAAATTTTTCAAACTTTCAATTGGAGTATTTTTTGTTTTTTGTATAGAGATTAATTGTCAGAGACAAGCACTCTGCCTTGGAGGCGAAAGTACCAGGTTCAAATCCGCCCTGTGGAAAATTTTTTAAATTAATTTTTTAATTAATTATTCAATTAATTTTTATACCCTTGCAAAAAGGGTATATTAATTTTGGTCAGAAGTGTGCAACGCATGAAACGAAGCATCTCCGACCATACAAAGTATATATATTCTTGATCAGCACGACGAGAAAGTTCAACTAGCCATGTCCGCCCGTCCGTCCGTCTGGATCAACGCAAACTCCTCCTAGACCGTAAGAGCCACAGAGCTGAAATTTTGTATATACTGCAGGCGTTGTATATCTCGGATTCAGCCGGATCGGACCACTATATCATATAGCTCCCATACATATATGTATATATATATATAATATATATATAATATTAGAGAGTTTATTACGCGGATGACTATATCATATAGCACCCATAAGAACGATCGGTCGAAAACAGTGACTTTTGTAAATAACTTCGTTACTTTTACCGCGATTGCTTTCAAATTAAACATTTGTTAGTTTAGTATATCTGTTAATGACTGTGCCAATTTTGATCAAGATCGGATGACTATATCATATAGCTCCCATAGGAACGATCGGGCGAAAACAGTGACTTTGATCAATATCTTCGTTATTTCCTACGATTGTGGGCCATTCTTTCGCAAACATAAGCTTTTTATATAAAACTTTCTTCCACATTGATGGCTAATAGGTAAGGAAAGAGTTACCAAAAAAGTTGCAAGGGTATACAAACTTTGACGCGGTCGAAGTTAGCCCCGGCCCTCTGGTTTAAATTTACAATTAACTCGGACCGAAATTTGAATTGTGTGGAGCCGAGCAGGGAGCGGCATAACTCCCAAAAGCGAGTAGCAGTAAATGAGTTGTTTGGCGCGACCGATACGCCAAAGAGGCTGCGTGAAGTTTCCCAGAGTCCTCCAGCAGGCGGTGCGATGCAAGCAAACAAATCTAAGTTGCAACAAGTAAGGGGCAAGAGCGGGTTGGCAGAAATGGGATCGTTACTGGAGGAAATAGCCGAACGCATCAAGCCAGAAAAGGAGGGAGGCAAGCGAGCCATTACGAATGCTCTCAGAGAGAAAGTCGACAGACTCAAAGAATTGCAGCAGGCAGTGAGGAGCATTCTGTGCAGCGATAGCGACCCTGAAACAGTAGCGGCATGCCCCAAGTGCACCAAAGTGTTCCTCGTCACCAGAGGGCAACAAACGGAGAAGCCGCAACAGCAGCCTAGGATGCCCCGCCAGAGAGCAGTCGCCGCCGCCGCCAACACTTCGGAAACCTTTTCGCCGAAAAATCGCCGGCCGCGAGAAACTTTTTCGTCGCACGACAACGAGGGGATAGTGCCACAAACAGAGCCTGCATGGCAGACAGTGACGACGAGGCGACCGACACGGACTCTACCAAAGAAGCGTCCTGCCGCTATTTTGGTACAACGGAAGAGTGGGATGACATATAGCGACATGCTAAAGCTGGTGACAAGGAGCCAGGATACCAAGCTGCAGGCAGTGGGCGAAAGCGTGCGCTCCGTGAGACGTACCGCCAAAGGAGACCTCCTACTAAAACTAAACGCAGCAGGAGCAGAGAATGTCACCCAGCTGAAGGAGGAAATAGGATCCGCGCTTGAAGGTCAAGTCGAGGCAAGGGCACTATCGAATCTGACCAGATTGGAGATTCTGGACATGGATGGCGAAACCACCAAGGAGGAAATCGTTCAGGCCGTCTCCGACCAGCTGAGTCTGAAAATTGTTTCCGCAGATGTTAAGAGTCTGCACCCAGCGCACGGAGGAAATCAGAGGGCAACAATCTGTGTCCCAGGAGCGGTAGCAGAAGCAATCCTGAAAGCAGCCCACGTGAAGATTGGATACTCGGTATGCAGGGTACGCGTAAGCACTTCGGCGTCAAGATGCTACAGGTGCCTAGAATTTGGACATATGGCGGCAACGTGCAATAGCCCCGTCGACAGGACAAACTGGTGCATAAGATGCGGCGGCAAGGACCACAAAGCGAAGGAATGCAGCAATGGTTTCAACTGCTGTATAGCGAAAACACGTAGCAGGCAGCCAGCGGTGCCCCTCAATAACGCAGGCTGGGCCCATGAAGTCGTCTCGACCAAGACGAAATGTTTAGCTTTACCCAGCTAAACTTAAACCACTGCGAGGCCGACCATAAACTACTTAAGCAGCGGGTGCGAGAGACCAAATCTGACGCGGCAGTAATCAGCGAACCATTTCGCAGGAAAACCTCACCCAATTGGGCGTATAGCACGTCGGGCAAGGCCGCCATCTGGGCATGTGGCAGCCCGCCCTCGCAGCTCCTTTCCAGGCTAGCTGGTGAGCACTTCATCAGGGCACAGGTCAAAGGGATATGGCTGTACAGTTGCTACTTGCCGCCCAGTCTGTGCCTTAAGGACTTCTGCAAGGCGCTAGATGAACTGACGACCGACGTAAGGACACACAGCCCCACTATAATCGCGGGAGACTTCAACACATGGGCACAGGAATGGTGAAGCTCCTCCACAAATGCGCGTGCCCGCGCTTTGCTCGACGCTTTTGCCTCCCTAGACGTCGAACTATTGAACCATGGCACCCAAAACACGTTCAATCGGGCTGGAAGGGGATCAGTGATAGATCTTACGTACGTAAGCAGTGGCCTTGCGAGGACATCAGCCTGGAAACTGGATAATTGTTACACGGCGAGCGACCATGAGGCGATCTGTGTTACTATAGGCCGTGAAGCAGTTCCAGCATCACACACCATTGATGGGATCTCGTCGGATGAAGTCCTGGCGGCGGCCAGAAGTCGCTCCAACTCGGCAAAGCACCCGGTCCAGATCGGATCCCAAACCGCGCCGTTAAACTGGCCCTGACTCTACGACCAGATGTCTTCGCAGCCGTCTTCAACCGCTGCCTCACCGAGGGAGTCTTCCCCGAGCAATGGAAGATCCAGAAGTTGGCCCTTCTTCCAAAGCGGGGGAAGCCTACAGATACTTCGCCCTCCTATAGACCGATATGCCTGGTGGACTCTATAGGCAAGGTGTTTGAAGGTCTCATCGGAACGAGACTGAACGCTTACGTCAGCCAGTGCGGCGGTCTCTCAGCCAACCAATTCGGTTTTCGCAAGGCAAGATCCACCATTGACGCAGTCAGCAAGGTGGTTCGCATCGCCAGCAGCGCCATCGAAGGAACAAGATGGAAAGGAGGCTCCAAACAATACTGCCTTGTTGTCACGCTTGATGTAAAGAACGCCTTCAACACTGCGGATTGGAGCTGCATACTCAGTACCATCCATGATCTCGGCGTCCCCCCGTACCTCCTTGTCATCATTCGGAGCTTTTTTAGGCAGAGGATCCTGAGATACGGCACCTCCGACGGCCCTAAGAGTCGTAATGTGTCTGCTGGAGTGCTATAAGGCTCGGTTCTGGGTCCGCTTCTTTGGAACCTGATGTACGACGGAGTGCTGCGTCTCCCACTCCCGCCAGGTTGCGAAGCCATCGGATATGCTGATGACGTGGCTATTGTTGTTGTTGCCAAGGAGCTGGAGAAGGCAGAATCAGTGGCCTCGCAAGCTATAGCCAGCATCACGCGGTGGCTTCAGTCGGTTGGCCTAGCCCTGGCAGCCGAAAAAACGGAGGCGGTTCTGATCAGCAGTAGGAAAACAGTTGAGCATGCCTCAGTGCAAGTAGAAGGTTCCGCAATCACCTCAAAGCGAGCCATCCGGTACCTGGGCGTGTGGCTAGACACCCGTCTATGCTTCAGAGAGCATTTGGAGAACGTTCAACGGAAAGCAGCGAGCACAGGACAGGCGTTATCGAGGCTAATGCTGAACACGAGAGGACCTAAACAGGAGCGGAGACTACTCCTGATGAGTGTGCTGAAATCGGTCATATTGTATGCGGCACTAATCTGGGCCAACGCCATACACACTACGGCGTACAGTAGGGGCATTACCGCTACCTACCGTCTCTGCGCGGTAAGGGTCTGAGGATGCTGCGCTGGTCGTTGCAGGCATGATCCCCATCAACTTACTTGCGGACGAGGCCAGGAACATCGCGGACGCAAAAAGGAACGGTACACCAAAGCGGACAGCTAGCGACGACGCAAGGATGCAAAGCTTAGCCATCTGGCAAGAGCGGTGGGATTCATCTAGCAAGGGTAGGTGGACCCACACCCCTCGATCAGGCCATGGATTGAACGGAAGCATGGACAGGCGACTTTCCATCTGACACAGTTCATCACAGGACATGGCTGTTTCAGATCCTATCTCCACAGATTCGGACACGAGGCTGAGCCGTACTGCCTGACATGTGGTGAAGGAATGATAGAGGACGCGGAACACCCTCTTCGCATGCAGGCGATTCACTAGTCAACAGCGGCTCCGTGAGGAAACGGTCGGCACTGTGCTGACTACCGAGAACCTGGTGCCCATAATGCTGGCAGACGCGGCGGCGTGGGAAGCAGTGAGCAGCTATACAGGCTTCGTAGGAATCAGCCTAAGAAAGGCAGAGCGTGAAAGAAATGGCCATACTTAAAGGGTTATAGGTTTTTGCGAAGCAGAAACCCCCTAATATGTATTTGCAGCTTTAAATTTGTAATATATATATATATTTTGTTGTTATTTATGTAATAAATGCATTTAAAAAAAACATATTCACACGCAAAATATGCCCCTAAGGCATAGACGCTTCTGTATTTTGTGTGGGGTCAAATAGAAATCTGCGATTATTGTTCCTAGGTAACCAGAAATTCAGGATATTCGCGGTTAATTTGTATTCGGCAACACCTCATTCATCTAACATAGTTGGAAACTCGTGGAGTTTTGGTACCAGGAGAAAGTGTGTGGGGTTGACAAGGCGTGACCGTTTAAATTCCAACTTGTGCCTTGACGACCTGGGCACTCAACTAAGCACACCATTAATTACATTAAATAAGTGCCGGTATGGATTACGGCTTATGGAATGGCTTTCAATGCATATGGCATTGTGTGCGGCATTAATTTATGATTGCTCAATTAAACCAATTAGATTGTCACTGCACCATTTTCCTGATGATACCAAAAGCTGCTGTTTCTGATCATCATGAAGATGATGATGATGATGATGATAAAAATGATGATGCTCATTATTGCTAGCATTGAGTGGCTTCAGTTAGCTTTTGTCGCCGGCATAAGCGCATTTGCATAACTTAAATTGAGACCCTAGTTCCCTCGATCTCCACGCTCTGTTAGCCCCATTGACAAGCCATCTTAAAGAAGTTGCAATAGGTAATGTCTTTAATTTAGTTTAGTTTATTTCAATTTCGTTAAAAAGGTCTCCAACAAACTGGGTAAAATCTTCTTGAACCACCAGTTGTCCTCAGGGACCTACAAAAATGAAGCCAAGTATGAAAAACCTTGAAGTTTTCCATTAAACACTTTGTTCAGATAAATGGTAAGGTGTTCTTGCAGTCGATAACATCACTTTGTGGCTGCTGCATGTAGGCAGAATCCCATCATTTCCAATTTATAAACCTAATGCGGTGCTGACGCAGCGCAGTGCAACGCGGAAGCAGAACCAGAAGCAGAAGCTGAAGCCGAAGGAGCAGCTGCATTGTCTTCACTATTTAAAATCATTTAATATGCAAGTTCCTTTTGTTCCCAATGCTGCGTTTGCAGCGCATCTCTTACCACTAAAAACTTAGCACCCAATTCGCCAACTTTGCTGTCGACTGTCATATTTATTTTTCATTTGAGTGCAGAGCAGAAATAAAACTTTGCCATTTGCCAAAACAAGGGCGCGAATGTCGCGCATCTTAGACGCACGTCAGCTGGCTTCCTCCTTTTTGGCCGGGCTTCAGCATTTCTAGTTTCAACAAAAAGTACATGTATTTTCATATAATGCAATGGCAACGGCAACACCCATCTTCTAAAGGAACTGGCAGCAAATTGTAAATTATTTAGCGTGCTTCTGACACAAGAAGGAGAAGCAAAGGCGTCCCCTTGCCAGGGGTGTTGCCGAGCCGGATGCAACGCCTGAATAATTGAATAGACTTTTTGCGTAATAAATGCGTTTTGCCAATGCACATTGGGCCAGATTTCCCTTTTTTTGGCATAAAGTAGGAAAATTTTGTAATGCCAAATAAAAAATTTGACTTGATATTTGAAAAGAGCATACATTGGGTACATCAAAACAAAATTTAAAAAAATTTTATGTGCAACCCTGCATTATTGGCAGCCCTTTTAAGTCACATGTTTGATCAGCTGTTTGTTTTGTCAAAATTAACGAAAATAATCACTTAATTTTGAGCTTTTGCTGCAGCCACACCTTCTATCCAAATCTTTGACGACAAAATGGAAAATAAAGGTCAAGGTATGAAAAATTTATTATTTAGAAATGTTTTTAAAATATGCTATCAATGTTGTAGTTGTGAGCTGTGTTTGTAATGTCTTATTTTAGAATAAATCTAGTGGAAGTCTTCGTCTATTTGGGAGTAAAAAAATAATTTTTGCCAATTTGTACCAAAAAGTAATTATGCAAATGTTTACTCTAAGGTTCAACCTTGAACGTGTGATTAACTGTTTTTGCCCATTTTGGCACATTCTCTCGATATTTTGCATTTTAAGCCAATTTTGAGGTTAGCCATGCTGCACTTCTTGAAATATGGATTGAAAAAAGCGAAATGAAAAAGCAGTTATTGACTGGATTATTGGACAATTACGACGAAATAATGTAACAAATGAAATGAAAGCCGAAATATCAAGGAAAATAAGGAGTTTTCATCTATATGTAACGAAAAATTTAAAAAAATGTCATCGTACAATTGGTACTTTTAAAAATAAGCATTCAAGTTGGCTTGCCAAAAAAATGAGTGTCGACGAAGACCAAGACGTATCCAACCGAATGGGACGACCACGAATGCCGTTTAATGGTGCAGGATCACGGCTTAAAAGAAAAAGGGCGGTAGAACTTGCCAACAAGGAAGGAAATAATACAAACGTTCTTTTGCATGCAGCTTTAATGTCAGCTAAAAAAGCCAAAGAGAGCAATACTGTTTCTGTATTAAAGAATATTGTCTCTTCTTCAATTGTATTAAGTGAGATTAATCAAAAATTGTCAGTTTCGGAGCCAGTACCAGTCACACCAATTCAAGCTCTTGGGTTTTTGATTGACAACTCCCTAACCAAAGCACAATACAACAACATGAGAGCTTTTAACAAGAACCAATTTTCCAATATTTATCCGTCCTATAACAAGGTAAGGGAAGCTAAGTTGGAGTGTAGGCCCATGGGAGTCAATGACCCTTTTCTTTCAAGCATTAATATTAACAAACGAGTAGCTCAAAATAAGAAAAACCCACTACCAAAGGAAGTTATTGAACTTTTAGAAGCACCAAATGTTAATAACAATAACAAAGAAAATTTCTCAAGCAGCGATGATAGCGACTTGGATACGGATCACGAAAACAGTGACATTACCCTGGATATGCAGGTCGAATACTCAGATTAATGTTCATGTTTTTCATCTAACTTAATGGTATATTATACTATTTTGTGTGTTTATACTTAAATATAATAAGAAATTTTCCATTTTAAAATGCGCAGTTATTGTTTATTGGGGCAGTTTCAGCTTTACGTCTGAAGATTTGAAGCGTTGGTTGAAAAAAAGAAAAGACATCCTTTAATTATTTTATACATACATGCTGTTTACTAAAAAAGGCTTAAAATTTTTTAAAAATAAAGCCTAAAAGTATGCCAGTGGGGTATTTTTTTCCAATTTTACGGATAACGGTAAAAACGTGGTATATTCCAAAAAAAAAAATTCAAAATTCTATTTTGATCTGACTTATGTGCGTGCCAAATTTTAGCTCTCTAGCATTTGAAATGTAGTTTATGCCAAAAAAAGTGAATCTGGCCCAATGTGCAATGTGGCGAAAGTTTTGTCATCCGATGGGCCATTTATATCCATTGCATTTACTCTGTCATTCTAGAATCTTTAGCTTTCTTAATAAATACATACGAACATACATACATAAATACGTCTATTTGTTTATGCCAATCTGCCTGTGTGAAAGTTAGAAATTAATTGAGGGAGTTGCCAATCAAGAACTCGTCATGAATTTTTCAATAGCATACTTAGACAATTATGTTGGGTTCTGGTTCGTACGTACATCTGTATGGATGTGCGAATGTATATTTTTTTACTCGAAACGTATTTTCTGGCGTAAAAGTTTTCGGTAGACAAAGTAAAGCGTTTTCCGGGCGGGCCATAGTTGCGACAGGGAAATAAAGTAGTGCTTGATATACATGTAGAGAGAGAGTTACCAGACAGCTGGCAACGTACCATTCCAGGCTGTTTGCTGGGTAATACGTTTGGCAAGCAAGTGTTCGCTGGGAAAAAGCGTCGTGAGTTGGAAGTTGTTCTCGTTGGTCGTCAGCCGAAGTGAAAAGTTGTATCGAAGTTGTGAAAAAGTCGAGTTAAATCTATTACTTGCATCATATATATTTACTCTGTATTATCATGAACCTATTAAATAACTATTATAATAAACATTAAATTAATCTAAACCTTACATTTGGGGGCTCGCCCGTGTCAAATACAGAGACTTAAAATGCATATGTGATCGCGAAAAGTCGAGTGTCGTTTTGTTAAAAGTTGCTAAGTTGTTATATGCTGCTGAAAAGTTGTTAAAGTTGTTACAAGTAGCCAAAAACATTAAGTTGTACTATTCAAAACAGAACATTCTTTGCATCCACGTGGTCTTAAAATCAGTTGCATAAAGTTGTGAAATTCGAAGCCGCCCTAGCGTCGCCAGAAAATTCTCGAAGTTAGGCTAAAGAAAGAGACAGAAGAAAAAAGGCGCGAAGTACTATGTCGACGCCTAAGACGAAGAAAACGGTTGCAAAGCCGGTAGTAAAACGTGCAAGACAAAAAGAGATAGGAGATATTAAACATAAAACAACAAGTATGAGCGAGAAAGCAGAACACACGACGCCGATTCCAATTCAAAGTCATCTTTCACTCGTTGCAGAGGACGGACGTGTTTTTTTTTTGCGCTTATCAATTTTTATTTTTTACTCGCGATTAATTACTTTTACAAATTTAAATTAAATTAAATTCATTATCGGTTTAATTAATAAAAATTTCAACATCCGAATTTTATTTTCATTTCGCGAATTCTTGCTGTCGCTTTTGTTTAAATTTAAATAAAATCAAAACTTACAACAATACTTGCATTAGCGGTGTTGTTGTTTTGCTTATTTCTTTTGCCTTTTGTCTTTACCGTTTTAACTAACTCTCGCGCTCTTGCGTACAAATTGTTGTTGCATGTGTTCAATTTGATGCGCTCTCCCGCTCTTTCCTATTCTTGATTGATTTGCGCTCTCGTCTTTTGCCTACCCGCGACTCTGTGATACGTGTTTTTGTTTTTGTGCTTTCATCTCTTTTTATTCTTTAGTTGTGAAGGCTTACTCTGCACATTAACCCTTGTGTCAGAACTGGTCAGTATATTCTTTACACAGAATTTTTACCTTTAGAATTTTTATTTTTTGTATTTCCTTTTTTAATTAAATTAAACTTTTTGATAAAATGGTTGTCTGCTCAAAAAATAATTGCATAGTTGCCACTAATGCGGTTGACTCCCATGATTATATTCTGTGTTGGTTGTGTGACAATGCGGTTCACGTTAAGTGTGCAGGTTACACAGGCAGAATCAAGGAGTCTATTGCTAAAGGTGGTGGCTTAAAATATGGATGTGATGCTTGCCGAGAGGTCGAGAATGAGATGCGCTCTTTCATGAGGCGGACTAGAGATAGTTTTGACACTTTAAGGGCAGGTTTTAATAAACTCCAAGCGGAGTTTACTGCGGTGGAGACTCAGTTCAGAAGTTTATCGCTTATGAATGAGTCTCCGAAACGTAAAAGGACCAGTCCTTGGGGTGTTTCTGCATCTGTAGACCCGCCAGCGTCTCTTATCGTCCCCGACCGGTCTCATGCACCGTCCACTCTAATGTACAGCAATTGATTTCGTTTAAGAGCCCGGTTGTGAATGCTATTAGTAAGGAATTACCGGTATCACCTGGGAATGATCTCTTAAAAACGATGCCTATTGTAGTGTCCGATGTGTCCGGGCAATTACCCATTCCAATGGAAATTGCCGATAGTTCTAAAAGTATCGAGGGCCCCGTAAACAAGTCGACTGCTGCAGTGGGTAACTTGTCCAACGTTACTGCTGCGGCTGACGCTTCGGGACCGCGGCCTCTCGTTGGCATACCACCAAAGAAACATATATTTGTTTCTAGGCTAGACCCTGTTGTCACATCTGATGATGTAATAGCCTATATTCGGAAGAAAGTTAACGTCTCGAATATTGCGGTGGAGAAGTTTAAATTTTCTTATTCTCGGGACATTTCGTCTTTTAAAATTAGTGTTTCTGCCAATATCTTCGACACTATATGTCGAGAAGATTTTTGGCCAAAGCATATAATAGTTAAGGAATATACTGTGAAAAAGAAAAATCGGAAACCGATTCGCTTGCCAACAACAACAACTAATACTAATCCTGTCACATCAGCATCTGCTGGTGTGTCAAAAAACTAGCTTCGTCCCTTAACCTGGGTTACCAGAATGTTAGAGGGCTGAGATCTAAACTTTCTAATCTCTTTGTAGATAGTCTTTCTTTTGAACATAACATTCTAGCTTTTACAGAGACGTGGCTAAAACCTGATATTGCTGATGCATCGGTTTTTTCCACAAACTTTTCTATATTCAGACGTGACCGGATTTCTCGTATAGGTGGTGGCGTTCTGATAGCTGTTGATGCTGCTTTATCATCTGAAATGATTCAATTTTCTAGTACCCAGGAGATTGAGTTTGTCGGTGTTAAAGTAAATTTTAAATCTTTTAATGCTTTCATTACTTGTTCCTATATTCCACCATTGTCAGACATGGCGGTATATTTAAATCATTTAGAGGCAATTCAGTTTGTCTCCTCTTTAGTTTCCAGTCAAGACTTGCTCATAGTTGTAGGTGATTTTAATTTACCCGCTTTAGCATGGTCACTAACAGATGAATCTACCACGTTGCTGCCCTCTTTGTCACATGACTTTATTGATGGCCTTCTAGGCTTATCTTTATCCCAAGTCAATCCCGTCTTAAATTCTAATAGAAAATCGTTAGATCTTATTTTTGTATTGGATTCTTCTTATTGTGAGGTTTCTAGGATCGAACCTTTTGTTCTTCAGAAGACAAATTTCATCCTACATTAAATTTAAAAATTGATTTGCCCTTGCTTTCACCATTACTTGGTTCAAATGAGTTACCTCTAACTAGGTGCTTTCGTAAGACTGACTTTGCCAGCCTTAATGAAAACATTGCTACTACTGATTGGTCTTATCTGTACAATTGTAGAGATATGAACTCAGCTGTTCGTTTTTTCTATGATACTCTGAATTCACTCTTTGATATTTGTGTGCCTCTTGGTAGGCTGGAGCGGCTTAACAAACCTCCCTGGTTCTCTCGTGAGTTATCCAATTTGAAAAATGTGAAGACACGATATTATAAGAAGTTTCAAAAAACACGTCGTTCATCAGATTATGCTCTGTATACAGTCGCTCGTTCAAAATTCATGATGCTTAATACACAATGCTATAAGAATTATCTTCAGCGGTGTAAGCTTCAGTTTTCTTCCGACCCTAAACAATTTTATAACTTTGTTAATTCTAAACGTAAGACCTCTGTGCACCCATCTTTTTTGTCTTTTCAAAATAAAAAAAGCAAGCACTGATCAGGCAATTGCCGATATGTTTGCGAGTTTTTTCAAAACAACTTATTCCTCAACGGAATATCGAGCAAGTCCGTGTCCTTATCATTTAAAAAAGGCTAATTGCATTTTCAATCCAGTCATTGATGAAAGTTCTATTCTTAGCGAACTTAAATTAGTTAAACCTGTTTATTCTCCGGGGCCAGATGGTCTTCCTGGATGCGTACTCAGGTTCTGTGCAAACGCATTATGTAAACCCATTTTAAAATTGTTTCTATTGTCTGTCGAATCTTCCTCTTTTCCATCTATTTGGAAGGAGTCGTATATCATTCCTCTGCATAAAAATGGCAAAAAGTCCGAAGCCTCTAACTATAGGGGTATCTCAAAATTGTCCGCTATTCCGAAAGCTTTTGAGAAAATTATAACTTCTCAATTGCAACATTTTTGCAGTTCTATTATTTCACCATCCCAACATGGGTTTGTGAAACGTAGATCTACAACCACTAACCTTTTAGAATTTACATCAGTAATTATCAAGGGGTTTAAAAATGGTAAACAAACTGATGTAATATATACTGACTTTAGCAAAGCCTTTGATTCCGTTAATCATACCCTATTACTTTCTAAGCTGAGCGACATTGGGTTTCCACCCCTTTTCCTTTCTTGGGTTCGTGAATATTTAACAAATAGAAAACAGAAGGTACTTTTTAAGTCTTCTTTTTCCGCTTCCATTCCTGTGACTTCTGGTGTACCTCAAGGTAGTCATCTTGGCCCTCTGCTCTTCACACTATTCATTAACGATCTTCCATCAGTCATTGTTCATTCGCGTGTGCTTATGTATGCTGACGATGTCAAGCTTTGTCTTACTCATAAAGATACAGATTCATTTAGTCGGCTACAAGCTGATCTTAAAAACTTTCAATCCTGGTGCCAGTTTAATCTACTAAATCTTAACACTACCAAATGTAAGGTAATGACTTTTTTTCCGTAACTCTCCTCAACTGGTCACTTATTTTCTAAACAATAGCCCTCTGGAACGTCTAAATAATATGAATGATTTGGGCGTACTTATGGACCATAAGTTAAATTTTAACACCCATATTTCCACCACGGTCGCAAAGGCCATGAGTGTCCTGGGTTTCATTAAAAGATGGTCAAAAGAATTTGATGACCCCTATACAACTAAAGTTCTTTTCACTTCGCTTGTCCGTCCTATTTTAGAGTATGGATCTTGCATTTGGTCACCTCAATATGAGTCGCACCAGATTAGACTTGAATCCGTTCAAAAGCAGTTCTTGTTATTTGCTCTTCGTGGCTTAAGCTGGGATCGCAATGTCAATTTGCCTTCGTATTCTAGTAGACTTCTCTTGATTAACCTTCCATCCCTAACTAACCGTAGAATTATGCTTGGTGTCATTTTTATGCACAAGCTCCTAATTGGTGATATCGACTCGCCTGAGTTATTAGCTCAGGTGAATCTGTCGGTACCATGTAGACGGAGTAGACATCCTTTGATACCTTTATCCCTTAGTCGTTGTTCTTCTAACTATGCTATGCATGAACCTTTTAGGGTCCTCTGCTCTGATTACAACCTTCTATTCCCTGTAATCGGCTCAGAGTTTTCTATTAATATGCTTAAAACATCTATCCTATCCCATTTAGTTAATAGATAGCTGTAGTATTATTTGTTTGTCTGTTTTTTCTATTGTGTACTTGTCCACGCGATTCGTGCCGTGCGTTATACGGCTGCACCCCTCGGTCGGTCGGGTGGGAGGTGGTGCTTGGGCTCGCGCGTAACAGGCTATGTCCTGGTGTCGTAGGGGCCACTTGAACGTACTGCGCATAGTATCGTCAACGTCCGCCAAAGCGAGATGGGAGATGAACTCAAAGTGTGTCCAAACGAATATCATATGGAGGAAGCTGAACAGTCTGCAGAGGATAAAATGGAACAAATAATACAGCTGCTGAGTCTAAAAATTGTTTCTGATGAGAAGCGTGATGGTCAAATGAAGATTTCTGCGGACAATTTTGGAAAAGTTGTGGGCGAATATGATGGAAAATCTATACAAGTGGAAAAGTGGTTGGAAATATTTGAAAGAAATGCCGAAGTTTATGACCTTAGTGAGAAGCAGAAATATTGCTATGCCAGAGCTAAAATGAGCGGTGCAGCCCAACTGTTTTTAGAAACCGAAAATATTTGCAATTATGAAGAATTTAAAAGCGCCCTAGTGGAGGAGTTTACATGTAGCTACAATAGTGCTGACATTCATCAGCTGTTGCAAGAGAGAAAGAGAAAGAACAGCGAAACACTGCATGAGTACTTACTTCAAATGAAAAAGATAGCTTCACTTGGTTATGTTGAAGACACAGCTGTTATAAGTCACATAGTCAATGGTCTGGATATAAAAAATGAATATAAGGTTGCAATGTATCGTTGCAAGTCTTTTAAGGCTTTGAAAGAAGAGTTCGATATCTATGATCGTTTGAACATATCGGAAAAGAAGGTCAATAAAGAACAACAGAAATCATTTTTCAAGCAGAATAACGGACAAATGGCTAAAAAAGAGTATTGCTTCAACTGCGGATCGGGAAACCATAAGCGCAATAAATGTGACGCCGAAACGAAATGCTTCAAGTGCAACCAAAACGGACATATTTCCCGTGACTGTCCTAAGAATGCTGATAAAGTTCGTGTTATTTCCAATCGCAGTCGTTTGAAGAAAATCCGTATAAATGGTGTTGAAGTCGAATGTCTGGTAGATACAGGATCAGACGTCTCAGTGATCAAGGAGAGTATTTTCAAAAGATTAAAAAACGTGGCGCTAATTGAAGATATACGTGTGTTGCACGGTCTAGGCAATGGTACAGCGAAGCCTATTGGACACTTCACTGCAGATGTGGTCGTGGATAAGTTGAACACAAACCAAAAGTTCATAGTACTTCCGAATAACCAGATTGATTACGATGGACTGCTGGGGGATGATTTGATCAAAAAGTTCCGTTTGGTGGGCAGTAAGGAAGGATATACGTTTCTGGAGGAGAACTCAGATGAAATGCCATTGAACGAGTTTGCACTTATATATAATGTCACAGAAGAATCTTCCTTTATAGCTCCGCCAGAATATCGCAAAGAGGTTGAACAGATGATTGAAAGCAGTTACCATGGGTCACCAGAGGTTGTAAAGCAGTGCCCGATTCAATTGAAGATTATTCCTGATGGAGTAATCAAACCGTTTCATCACTCACCGAGTCGCCTAGCAGCAGATAAAGCCAGTGAGGTAAAGAAGCAAGTCGAGCAATGGATCAAACAAGGGATCGTTCGAAAGTCATCTTCAAATATCGCCAGCAGAGTAGTCGTCGTGAAGAAAAAAGATGGAACACTTCGAGTTTGCGTGGACTACAGAAAGCTGAACAAAATGGTATTGGTTGATTGTTTCCCCGTGCCGATTATAGAGGAGGTGTTGGAAAAGCTACAACCGGCAAAATGGTTTACCATAATGGATCTGGAAAATGGATTTTTTCATGTCCCTATTGAAGAGCAAAGCAAGCCGTATACATCATTTGTCACAAAAGAGGGGTTGTTCGAGTTCAATCAAGCGCCTTTTGGTTTTAAAAACTCTCCAGCCGCGTTTATAAGGTTCGTTAATCATATTTTTCAAGAACTAATTAACTCTGGTGTAATGCAGCTCTACATGGATGACATAATTGTATATGCCGAGACGCCCGATGTCTGTATGCGAAGGACAAAGATGGTACTCGAGACGGCAGCCCAATTCGGCTTAAAGATGAAATGGATGAAGTGCAGTTTCATGCAGACACGCATAAGTTTTCTTGGTCATATTGTTGAAAACGGACGAATCTGGCCTGGCAAGGAGAAAACAGCAGCTGTCAGTCGATTTGCTACGCCGAAGGACATAAAATCAGTTCAAGCTTTTCTGGGACTTACAGGGTTTTTTTCGAAAATTTATCCCTGGGTACGCACAAATCGCACGTCCGCTGACGAACTTACTCAGGAAGGAAGCTGTTTTTTATATTGGAGAAGCAGAGCAGCAATCGCTGCAAACACTAAAGAATCTACTGGTAATGGATCCGGTGTTGCATATTTACTCAAGGGAAGCGCCAACCGAACTCCACACGGATGCATCCAAAGACGGATTTGGAGCAGTGTTGCTGCAGCACTTTGGTGGCTATCTTCATCCAGTTTATTATTGGAGCAGAAAAAGCACAGAAGCAGAGTCCAAGCGTCATAGCTATTATCTGGAGGTTAAAGCAGCCTACCTCGCTCTCAAGAAGTTTCGACACTATCTCTTAGGCTTGAAATTTGATCTTGTTACTGACTGTGCGGCGTTTAAGCAGACTACTACTAAAAGCGACGTACCAAGAGAAGTCTCGCAATGGATTTTGTATATGGAAGACTTCACTTTTAATGCAGTTCACCGGCCGGGTGATAAGATGAGACACGTGGACTTCTTCAGCCGTTTTCCGCTCACAAGCATGGTCGTAACAACGGAATTAACTACTCGTATAAGGAAGGCCCAGCTAGAAGACAACTTCATCAAGGCAGTATTGGAAATTCTAAAACAACAATCATATCAAGATTTCAAGCTGAAAGGTGGTCTCCTTTTTTAAAGTCGTAAATGGCAATGATTTGTTGGCTGTTCCAAAGTTGATGGAACGAGACGTGATTCAAGGGGCGCATGAAGTGGGGCATTTTTCGACGGCGAAGACGATGCACTCAATCCAGCAGCAATATTGGATCCCACATCTTGAAAGGAAATGTGATTGCTAATTGTATAAGTTGTATCATTTTCAGTAAAAAGTTGGGCAAACAAGAGGGCTATCTTCACTGCATAGAGAAAGGGGACACGCCACTGCATACGCTTCACATAGATCATCTGGGTCCGATGGACGCGACAGCGAAACAATACAAATATGTTCTGACGGCTGTGGATGCTTTTTCTAAATTTGTGTGGCTTTTCCCTACTAAGTCAACCGGCTATGAAGAAGTGATTAAAAAGATCACCGACTGGTCTGCTGTGTTTGGCTTCCCAAGGCGTATAATCAGCGACAGAGGAGTAACGTTTACATTTAATGCTTTTGCTGAGTTTCTTAATGAAAACAAAGTGGAGCATGTGTGGACAACAACAGGTGTAGCCAGAGGTAACGGCCAAGTTGAAAGAGTAAACCGTTCGATCCTGAGTATCATCGCAAAACTGTCGGCTCATGACTCGGCAAAATGGTACAAGTTTGTGCCACAGGTCCAGAAAGCGATTAATTCCCATGTGCATGCATCGTTGAAGTTATCACCGTTTGAAGTAATGTTTGGGACCAAAATGAATAGCAACGCGGATGGAAGATTATTAGAGGTCCTAAATGAAGAGCTCATTACGCAGTTTAACAGCGAGCGAGAAGAGTTGCGTAGTCGAGCAAAAGAAAACATTGAAAACGCTCAGCAAGCTTATAAAAAGAACTTCGATAAGAGACGTCGAGCTGAGTATGGCTATAGAGTGGGAGATATGGTAGCGGTCAAGAGGACACAGTTCGTCGCAGGACGCAAGCTGGCAAGCGAGTATCTAGGCCCATATGAGGTCACGAAGATAAAACGAAATGGCCGCTATGACGTGAGAAAAGCGGCAAGCGTCGAAGGACCAAATATCACATCAACGAGTTGCGATAATATGAAGTTATGGCGTTTTATTTCTGAAAATGACGAGCTGTTATCATCTGGGACAGATGAGGATGAACAGGAGGGCCGAATGTAAAGAGAGAGTTACCAGACAGCTGGCAACGTACCATTCCAGGCTGTTTGCTGGGTAATACGTTTGGCAAGCAAGTGTTCGCTGGGAAAAAGCGTCGTGAGTTGGAAGTTGTTCTCGTTGGTCGTCAGCCGAAGTGAAAAGTTGTATCGAAGTTGTGAAAAAGTCTAGTTAAATCTATTACTTGCATCATATATATTTACTCTGTATTATCATGAACCTATTAAATAACTATTATAATAAACATTAAATTAATCTAAACCTTACATACATATCTACTTATGTATAGACGGTCTCCCATCGGAATATCATATACTAAAGTGTCAAGTGAAATATATTTTTAAAAAACAAATTTACCTTAGTTTGAATTCTCAGATTATTATTTTAGTTTACTAAAAATTGATAATTTATCTTTGCGGAATTAGCCAAGTCGTCTTTTACAAAAAGAGTGAAGACTAAACATATAATAGGAAAGAAGAAATTCTATTTGCTGTTTAAACTACTTCAAGAAAAATAAAGCTTTCAATTCCTATACATAAGCATGATGAAATTTTTCCCTTTAACTGGGCTTGGGTAACAAAAACTCGTCTCATAAACGAACGTAAATGATTGCAAGGAGAGAGCAGAGGAAGAACAACAAAAAAATGTGCCAGGCGACCAAAAGTTAAATGCAAAGTTCGGAATGTGAAAATGAGCTAAAGTGAAAGTTCTTTCCTTTCGTTGGTTTTTTTCTCATCCTCGCCCCCGCCCCAACCCCTGTGACTGTTGGCTGTTCTTTATATTATTATTATCTGGCTTAATTGTTTTTCTTTCAAATTTTTTTCCTTCGTTACTTGGTAAAAATTTCAACTGAGCTAAAAATCTATTATTATATGGCCCTGCTCCCTTCTATGGGTCAAGTTTAAGCGTCGACCATAGGCCAATGCTCGTTTATTTCCGCACGGAAATTGCCCAGTGTGACATGGCAATATTATGAACCCGCTCCCAACAAGAAGGCAGAGGCTCATCTGGTTTGCCCTGGTCTCCTTATTCTGTCCTCTCCTTTTCTCTTCTCTGCCACTTGTTAGTCTTGCTGAGCAAGACATCAGGTGTTTGAATGATTTGACAAAAAGTGGTGGTCGTTTTTGCTTCGACTGTTGTCTGTTTTAATTTGTTTACTTTTATTATTGAGATGCCTGGAGTAGTCTGTCTGGCATCCAACGTTAGCCATATTTGATTGGCTCTAAGCTGTAAGCCAGGATTGTGCAAGCGACTGTCAATTGTTTTTCCTCATAGCCGAACATTTGACTTTTGCTGTTGTTTACTCTTAATTGATATTCAGTTAATAGAATAGACGTGGCACTATATCAAAGGTTGTCCAGAGTAACAAACAATTTCATCTATCGATGCCATCCATTTTGAAGTTGAATAGCAAGAACAGAAAATAACAAAAAAAAAAATGTACATAACAAGCACGTCCAAGACTCATTAATAATTTTTGCTCTGTGCATAATTATATAAAATATGAAAAAAAATAGGGAAAACAAAACAAAAAATGGAACAGAGATCTAGAAAGAGAGACAGAGAAGAAAACACATGGCAACGGAAATTGCAAAAAACTTGCAGTTTTTGGAAGCAAAGACGATGTTCACGATGACGCACTTAACTTTTAGTGTATCTGGCAATTTTTACTACACAACTCAAAGACCCATGGATGGCAATGGCGACGGCGTCATTGTCGATGACTTCGCTGTGGCACTTGCCTGCAACTTTGTCCTGCCATCAAAATACGCCAGCTAGCCAATAGCTCCATCCAGCGTGGGCCATAACTCTTAGTGCCGTTCTGTTCAGTTCAGTTCAGTTCAGTTATTGAACATTTTCAATTACTTAAAGGGGAAACTTGTCAAAAACGAAAAGAGAGAGAAAAACCCCCCTCCCACGCACATACACACAACACACACACTAAGGCAGTATTTATAAATCATGACGCTCCACGCACAAAGACAGGGAAAAGGGAAGGGGAGTTCGTTTATCCAGGTCTCCGTTTTGGGTGGGCAGCAGGGTTTGGATCTCTCACTTGTCGCACAGGATGATTTATCAAACTATTATAATTACGTTGGAAAGACAAAAATTTTAATAAATGATAACTTTTTTGTCGTCAGCTCGTCGCAACTTATTAAAAGTATAACGCACAGCATGAATCGAGGAGGGTTTTCGGGTGGGAGGGAGTTGGCGTAAATAGGGGCAGTTTGTTGGGCGTGATTGCTGGGCGTGGACGTTGCTTTATTAACGAAACGTTGCTAAGTGAATTTTGTCATCAAAGTTTATTATGCCAAAAGTATCCACGTTCTTGTTTCACATCTACTTTGTATCGGCACTCTTTCGACTTGGACACGGCTGCAAGAGGAATACGTAAACAGATATTCAATATAAATTGTCAGATATAAGGACAATGAACTTTAAACTCTTTAAACTCTCAATCTACCCGCCCTTTGCCTTCTCCTTTACAAGCCCATTGTACATATATATACATAAATACATATATCAGGGATCACATATACACATGCAGTTTTCGTAGCTTTGGGTTTGCATACACAGGAAGGACGGACGGACGGACGAACATGGCTATATCGACTCAGATTCTCATGCATATCTTTTATGGGGTCATCAATTTCCTTCACTGCGTTAGAAACATAATTTAGAAGCAGAAAACGGACTCTCATAAAAATGTAATTACTTTATATAATAAAATTAGTCAGTTATACCCATTCATAAAATAAAACAGTATAATAGACAGAAGATAGTAGGCGATTCGGTTATTGCCTACTTATTGCCTGCTTAACTTATTCATTCTCGAAAGTATCTATGATTTTCAGTTAGACAGAAGTAACTGAACTTCAAAAGGTCGTAAATTGTGTTTATTTATCTAAAATTCAGAAGCAGTTATTTATAGTAGGCGAATTGCAACTGCCTACTGCTTAGCTTATTCATTCTCGAAAGTATCTGTCGGGGTGCAGCCTGTTTTATTTAAATCACTCATCGTCTTTTTACTGTTTTTTGTACTTTGCACTACTTTTACTTTTTCACTTGTATTTCGAACTCTACGGCTAGTTCCAGGGGGAGGTTGTACACTGAGCTCTCTAGCCCGAGGCCCCCCTTTATATAGGACCTAACCTGAAGACAGCTCTCAACATAAGTTGCTAAGGTTGCTAAGATGCTCAACCAGGGCTAGAACAGACGCACCTGTCAATACATTGGAACTAGTAGGCTTTGACTTATTAGTCAGGTGTCAGTGTGAAAAGTGAAAACTGAAAAGTAAAAAAAGTTAAAAAAATGCTGACTGTTAACTTAATCATGGAATCCGGAAAGGTTGGTATGACCTGAAGTCAGAACTTGAACGGCATCTAAATGTGCAATCGGGAATGTTGAAGATATCCGCATCAGGTGTTACATTAGCGGAATCCGATCTCGTTACAGAAGTAGCTGGTCTTAGCAACAAGAAACGCAGCAAGCCGGTGTTGTCATGCTATAACGGAAACAATATGGTGGGCTTGATACTGTTTTCTCTTAAAGCAGAGGATGTTGCGGTTCCGTTAGTCGATAACCAGGTGTCGGATTCTTCAGTCATTGATCTTTCCTCTGGGTCTAGCAGCGAATCCACATATGATTGCAAACGCGACTTAAAGCGAAAGGGCGATACACGCGAAAATCCTATGCCTTTTAAGAAGTAAGCGCAAGGAATAGAAAATCCGAATTAGATATAACTAAGTATTCTGTCTATTGAAAATAGGTTGAAAAATGATATCGATGTCGAGCCATGATAGAGGCTTGCGGTGTGGGAGGCTGCGAGGTTAAGTCGAGACCTCAAGAAGTCGAATCCGAATCGGAGCTGGAAATGGAGGAAAATGGACTGCGGCCACCATACATGGATATTTTGCCAGAAAACAGGCCATTTGTGCTGGTCGTAACTTCATCAGATTGTCCGAAGGATTATTGCCATCTACTTGAAGGATTATAGAAGCGTGGCAAGTCTCATTTAATGAAGTGGCTCCCGTAACGCAGTTCGTTGGACGACTGTTCGTGGCAGCCGCTAATGAAGATACGATGGAATGGGTGGCAAGAAATATTTGTTCTATGGGACAGTATGAGGCCATAAGTCTTATTAATTTCTTACGGTTAACCGCTGCTAGAACTACGTGGCCCAGAGTGCAGTGCAGCCTGAAACTTATTTTTAAGCTCGTAGAAAGCCAGAACTGTAATATTTCAACAGAGAAATGGGCAGTAGTTAGTCGACAAAATTTGCCGCGCTCGTCCCCTGAAAACGTCACGGATATTTGCGTAAATGAAAAAGTCGAGATGGATGGATGCGGAGAGTGTCGATGCGATCAAAGAACGCTGCAATCGTCTAAAATATAGCTTCTGGAGGATACCATTTGAATTTTGCGATTAGTTAATAAGTTGATGATTAGGTAGACTCATTTGTCTACCGATTCTTTTGGATAACACTGAATTTCAAATAATTCTAAATTTTTGTTTAAAACAGTGCCAGTGCCTACGTGCACGCTGTAACCCAAATTGATCCAATGCGATGGAGCAAACAGTAGGGTGGGGAATAGATATAGGCAAGAGGTGCAACAAAAGCTAAACGAAACATCTAAACATTTATAGCAACATATTTGATCACGTTTTCTCAATCATTGCCCTTACGACCCTAAGCAAATTTCACCTGATGTGAGTCGGAAAATTTAACCAAAAAACAAGCATGGATACACTGTGCACTGATTGCTATCCCACCCACCACTGGGCCAGGTTAGAGCTGGTCTAGTCCTGATGCGTTAGTGCGTGCTTGTAGAGGGAGTAGGATAGGAAAAGGACACCAAATGGGGAAGGGAATGTTTTGTTTTGATTACAGCTTGACGGTTGCTCCTTTATTTTATTATGAATCTAATTCCTTATAATTCGTAACATATGTTTACCCAAGCAACAACGGAAGCAAACAGGTTTTGAATTACAAATCAGGTTCTTTCTTTTCATTTTTTTTGTTTTTGGTTTTGTTTTTTTTTTCCTTTAGAAATTTAAGTTAAGACATTGCTGATGATGTTTAACGATAATATGTATACAAATATAAACATATATATGTATGTAAAGTATATACCTCTGTTTGTATTTGGGGACCAACGCCAGTTGGTCTAGCCATTGAACTAATGCCAAGTGATTTGAGTTTTGCCTTTTGCCTTAAAACGCGCACGCAACACTCTGTTGACACTTTAAAGAGCCTGAGAACCTCAGGCTGAAGCTGGAGTCTCCTTTTTGGTTTTGCGCAAATAGCAAAGCCTGCCTGCCTGCCTGCTGGATGTCGCTGTCATATACATACATGCATACATATATGAATATTTCATATCAAACACACGTCGTTAGAGAGACGAGCAAAGACGAGAGTCAGTCAGTTAGATTTCAATATTTTGCACCGCAAGAGACAAGGCAACAGCGAACTCAAACAAAAGCCCAGGCGTCTATGGAAGGTGGAATGGTGGAACTGGGATTGGGGCTTGACTTGCATGTGCATGTAATTTACCTAAAGCTCGATCCATTCCGGCACAGAGCCAACCAGCCAGTCACCTTACCCCAAACATCGTTCTACTCACCATAGATATATGCGCCAGCTGACCTATTCCAGCAGTCAACCATAAATCCACACTGATGATGTACTTCATGCTATTGTGCTTTGGAATTATATCGCATATTTTTGGTTTCTATTGCACATTCCTCTTTCTGGCATGCCGCACACACCTACATACAGACATCCCCCAGAGAACGTGGGGGATGGGTACAGAAAGTGAGACAGAGACAGAGAGATAATGTGTGGTGTTTTTTATGAAGCAGACAGAGATAGCTGCCATGCATGAGCATGGGCATGGTTGTAGTATCTACAGGCACGCCATTTCATCATCATCAAAACAGCTCCAGCTACGTTTACATATTACATCCCAGCTTCATGGCTACTGCTTTTGTAATTTTTGTTGTCTGATGATATGCATGGCGGCACACACACAGCAAGAAAGATAGAGGTGGGAGGAGAGAGAGGCACAGTAAGAATTACCTTTCGTGCTTACCTTACGAGAAATTTTTTAACTTATATAACCAGAGCAATAACAAAATTTAAACTCTTCTAATCACTTTGGTCATTGCATTGCACAACTACTGTGAATACTAGGAGTAACGCTTAGCAATTAGTGCTTTAGATCCTTGGCACATAATCCTTCAGATTGATTGGCAGATGGGACAAAAACGAAATTAAATCCGCGGATTTGTAAAGCGAAACATGATGTAAGTGCTAGAGGTAAAAAGTCAAAGAAAATTGCAAACGAAATATAGAAAAATAAATGATAGAAATAGTAGAGGGACAAAGCATTACTTTTAATGCGCGATTTCACTGACTCACTCTTGAATAAGTGAACAAGTTTATGTACTTAATGTAGTCCCTGACAGACTTCTTTAGTACACATCATTTTTTGTTTTACCATTTTAAAACAACAAAATGGAAGTAATTTCATGACTATGTGAACAATTTCATTTACTTATTAGTTTTCTCACTTGTTGAAATGTTCACGAACTCACTTGTTTAGTATACATATTCATAGATTTACTTATAAAAAGTGATCATCATCACTTAAATTCAATAACTTATCTAAAAGTTATTTGTTGCGATAGTTGGTTTTAAAATTTTTAAGATTTTTTTTTTTTAACAATATTATATGCAGTTTTAAAAAAAGTATACAAACGAGTCGACTCGGAGAAATCAGAAGTGCGTGATTAATATTCGTTAAATTGTAATTGAAATTGGTGAATCACTCAAACACAACCACTAGATCCTTCATTGTTACAGTCATTGAAACAGTAATCCGATAAATACCAAATAATCAAGGAGCACTCATTGGTAGCAAAACTTTTGAATGGCAAAAACTGGCAATCTGCTTGACCATAAATGAACGTTAACCAAACGGTTTTTTATCCATTTCTTATAACATACCTACATATACACATGTGATTCAAAGGGATAATAAAAAGGATTGTTGGAAAATCGCTATGATCCATGTCCGTTCTTTGGATGTGTGTTCAATTTTTTATAAATGGATGTGTGTGTTTTATTTTCGCTGTGTAAATCGCAGTTTCAAATGCAAATGTAACTAAACCAGCACACAATTTGCAAATATTTATAAAATATATTTTTTTTTTTAACGTTTAATATATATTTGTTGAATCTACTCTTAAATTAGAGCCTAACAACAAGTTTGAGATATTTTTCTTAATCTAGTACTTAAGATAAATCCTGGGGATATTGCAGGCGGCCCGAATCACTTGTTATTGGGTTGGTCTGTCATTTCTTTTAAGACGAGTTCTATTATGAGTTTGCGTAAGGGAATTGGCAAGAACATTTGGGTGTGCATCCAGTTTCGCAGAATACTTTAGTTGTTGACTACCTATTTCAGATTTTACGCTAGGTATATTTAGATCATTTTGAATGTTGTCGTTCCGTATATACCACGGGGCCCCCCGTGATTGATCTTAAAATCTTCGACTGCGCTCTTTATATAGTACGGTTCCGTAAGTCCAGATGGGTTTCAGTACGGAGTTGTATAGGAGGACTTTATACTCCAGACGTAGAGGGGACCGAGCATTGATGATCCAATGTAGGCTACTCGCTTTCAGTTTAAGCTGTGACTTTTTGCTTCGATGTGCTTGCGCCAAGTTAGTCTTCTGTCTAGGTGGATGCCAAGGTAAGTGATATCCACGGCTTGAGGAACTGGTACGTTGTTTAGCATTAGAGCTGGACAGTTTCTTCTGTTAAGCGAAATGTAACATGTTTGCATTTCTGCTCGTTGACCCGGATACGCCAGGTTGCTAGCCATTCCTCTACCACCTTGAGGTTTTCCTTTAATTTTGCAGAGGCTTGTATTGGACATTTGGATGTGCTGAGTATTGCCGTGACATCGGCAAAAGTGGACGTTGTAAGTCCTAAACTCGTTGGTAAGTCTGCAGTGTACAGTAGGTAGAGCAATGGGCCGAGTACACTGCCTTGCGGTACACCAGCTTTGATTTCAAAATCAGCCGAGACGGAGCCATTACATTTCACAGCGAATTGCCCATTGTAAAGATAAGATTCCATGAGTTTGTGGGTGTACTGTGGCAGCTTTTGCCGGATTTTGAACATCAGACCCTCCAGCCAAACTCTATCGAAAGCCTGGGCAACGTCGAGAAAGACAGCCGCACAGTATTCTTTTAGTTGAAATGCTGTTCGTATTTCGGATGTTTTGCGATTGACTTGTTCAATTGTACCATGTTTTTTCGCGGAAGCCGAACTGGTGTGAAGGGATTGTGTTCTCCGATGCCAGAAATGAGTTTAGTCGGATCTGCAGGACCTTTTCTAATTGGCCTATAGGATGATGGCTGGGTTTTGTCCTTTCCCACTTTAGGAATCATGATGATAGTGGACCTTTTCCATGTTCTTGGGAAGTAGCCAATTCTTATTATAGCGTTGAACAGTTTGCAGATGTATTGTATGGCAATGATAGGGAGTTCCAGGATCATTTTCGGTGTGATTAGGTCATGGCCAGGGGCTTTTTTTGGCTTTATGTGGTTTTTAATAACTGCAGTGATCTCGTCCGATTGGAGTTCCGAGTACTCACTATCCGTTAGTGTGCTCGAAGGGGGATGTACAGATGAGTTTGATGTTGGATTTGGCTGGAAAACCATTTTAAGATGTGTGGCAAATACGGATGCCCTCTCTTCGTCACTGCGGGCCCATCCACCGGTTGGACTCCTTATCGGTGAAATTGTCTCTGCAGGAGCGCTTAAAGTTGGGTGGGCTTTCCACAGAGGATGTTTAGTGCTGGTTGGGCTGAGCTTTTCTATGTAAGAAAGAAAGCTTTCCTCTTGTCTTAACGCCTTGGAGAGGTTGCGATTAGCAACCTTAGGCGAAGTTTTGGTGCTGGTGAGCGAGTAATCTGCCATTCTCTTCTTAGACGTCGTTTTTCCGTTCCTAATTGTTCTATCCGCCGGTTCGTAGGCCTGTCAACAGGTTTAGTGTAAGAAGAGGCAGGTGGAGTACATATTCTTGCTGCAGCTGCCATCATAGACTCAAGTGCAGAGACGCACATATCAATGTCCTCTGCAGCATCCAGTTTCGGCGAACAGTCAATGTGGGCACTCATGTACATTTTAAATTTAAGCCAATTTGTTTTGTTGTTTGTAAGCCTATATGGGCGATCAAGTACTTGAGGTCTTGTTAATAGTGTGAATAGTACTGGAGAGTGATCGGAAGTTAAATCTAGCAGTGTATCCGCAGTGATCCGATTACGTGGAATCCTCTTGGTTACTGCGAAATCAATCAAGTCAGGCACTTTCTGTGGATCTGTGGGCCAATAAGTAGGCCTACCCGGTGAGACGCAATCCATCTTATTAAGAGGGTTGACTATTGTGTTGTACTGCTTGCCTTTAGGATTTACCAGGCGATATCCCCAGTGCGTATGTTTGGCGTTATAGTCCCCTGCTTCAATAAAGCGATCTCCGAGTGTGTTAAAGAAATCGGTAAATTCCTTTTCAGAGATTGAGAAGCGTGGTGGGCAGTACAGGGTAACCAATGTAGTGTTGCCGCAGCTAGTTTGGACGGTTATAGCAGTTGCTTGTAGGTGCTGTGTTTCAAATCTGTTGAGGAACGAGTGTTTTATACGGTTTTTTAATAGAAGCTCCCGCCATGAGCTTTTCCGTCTGGATGGTTTGTTGCATAGAAGGTATATTTTGGTATTCGAAAATTATTTTTTGATGTTAAATGTGTTTCCGAAATCAGCAAAACGTCGATTTCACTTGAGTCTAGGAATAGTTGCAGTTCATTTTTGTGCTTGGAGATGCCGTTAGCATTCCAAAGACATAGACGTAGGGAAGCCATTATTTATTCTCGATAAGCTTCTGGATAAGCAGGTTTTGATTCCGCATCAGTTCGTGCATACAGTAAAAGTGGTCATGTTTTGATTGAGTGAGATCAATAGTGCTTCTAAGCCACTTGGAGTTTGCTGGCCAAGCTCTGGTGCTCTAGGTTGCGGATTCTGTAGTTGGTGGAATGACAGGGTCTCTTTTTGCGTGCTCCGTCTGTCCAGTTCGGAGCACACTAGCGAAGGATACACTAGGACTGTATGTAGCAGGCATGTTAGACGATCTAACAGCCTTGGCGAAGAATACCGCCGGTGTAGTTTTAGAGGCGTTGACGGTGATTTTTGGTCCAGCTGGGGGTTTGCGCCCGTTTAGGTGAGATTTAAGATCCTTAAAGACAGAACATTCTCTGTAGTTGGCCGTGTGGTTCCCTCCACAGTTACTGCATAGTCTTAGTGCGACATTGTTTCTGTCCTTGGTGCAAATGCCATCTTTATGATGTTCGCCACAGCCAACACACACTGACCTGAGATTGCAGTTGTTAGAGGTGTGGTTGTATTCCTGGCAGTTTTTACACTGCGGTGGTTGGTGTCTCTTATGGGGCTCCTCTACGGTGATTCTTCTGTGCAATAGCAGCTGTAGGTTGTAGATTGGGTGCATGAAGTGCTGGCTTCGACCGCTTTGCATCTGGTTGGAGCTCGATTTTAAAGAGCGGCTGTGCGACTTTGTTCCTGTTGATGATGTTGACAACGGATTTGACCGCAAACCCTTTTTCGACCAACGCGTCTGCTATTTCTTGAGTAGGGACCGATGGCTCAATCCCCTTCAACACAACCTGGAGCCCTTTACTGCTTTTTTAGTTGGTAGGTATAGAAGTTGATGTTAGCATTACGGAGGTACTTTTCGATGATGCGGAAATTGTCCTCAGTTTGGGTTTGACATTTAATTTCTTTAATGTTACCCCCTATTGAGAGGGGTTACAACAAAGTTATTTGCCCCTACTGGTTCTACTAGCTTCGAAATCAGGGCGCTGCAGTTGGCTCCACGGATGTATAAGGGGGGTGGTCTAGCCGATTTAACTTTATCTAGAGCGCCGGCTTGATCATCTTGCTGATCGGGAAGAATTTTAAAACGATTCCCGCTAAGGGGGTGCTACTCGTTCATTTGGTTTGATTATTTTCGGCGTGTTGCCACTTTTTTTCTTTTGCGGGCTTAGCTTCCGCTTAGTTATTTTAATATATCTATCCATTCCAGTTAGGACAGAAGTCGTTGGGTTTACTATTGTGGCTGACTCAGGGCGACTTGTCGTTGACGGCTTGAGGCAGGTCAATACTTCGGCAAATAATAATTTTAAGATGTGTGGCAAATACGGATGCCCTCTCTTCGTCACTGCGGGCCCATCCACCGGTTGGACTCCTTAGACGTTGCAGTAGTTGCTGTCAACGAGCTGACGGTGCTGGTCGGTGCAATCGGTGACCCAGTTATCGTTATTGATGGAGAAGCACACTGCTCTCTCCACGGTAAGTTGCTTTTGATTGCTGAGTGGCTGGCACTTTCGGTGTAATTGCTTACGTTAGCATTCAGTGGGGTCGGCGACACCGCCGAAAAGTACGCGTTGTTGCGTTGGACCGAGAGTCGACGCTCACGTTGTTGTTGTACAATTAGTTCTTGTAGCTGTTGCTGTTGGGGATCGAGAGAGCTTGGGCCCGAATTGGTGGGCATGGCTTTTGTAAAAATTACGCACTTTGTTGTTGCAACTTAGTATTTATTGCTATTAGAGCAATCTAGGCAGTTAAATAAAAAAAAAATAAAAAAAATAAAATATAAAATATAAAAAGGAAAATTTTTTGCAAAACAAACAAACTGAGCAGTCTTAAGAGTCACTCTAACTTTAATATTCACATTAAATATGTTATTCAATAAAAAATTAAAAAACAATAGCAAATATAAATGAAATTTATTTTTTTTATTATAAATACAAAAACTTTTTATTACTTATTAAGCAAAAAATAAATGGTTATTAAATAAAAAAAATATAAATTATTTTTTTTTTAAATCTCTATTTTTTTTAAAATTTTTAATTTTTAATTTTTTTTTATTAATATATTTTATTTTTTAATAAAAAAAAAAATTAATTTAAATTAATAAACTTAAAAAAATCCAAAAAAATAAAATTCAAAAAAAAAAAAAATTTTTAAATAATAAAAAAAAAGAAATTTGTTAATAAAAAAAAAAAAAATTTATTTTTTTTTTTTTATAAAAATTATTTTATTTTTTTTTTTTTTACCCTTAAAAAAAAATTATTATTATTTATAAAAAAAAAAAAAAAAAAAAAAAATTAAAAAAAATTAAAATATTTTAAAAAATAATAAAAAAAATAAATAGACTAAAGGTAAAATGAAGAGACGAATGGGCGAAAGAATTTGTTACATTTTTTTGATGTAGAAATATGCAGATTGAATGAATTTACTTATTTATATATAACTGTAGATGGATGTGTACATCTCAATATCTAATAACTTTAACATTTTACTTAAAATACAAAGTTATGTATTTATAAATTTTTGAAAAGATTTTCTTAGATAGTATGTACAGTTAAATCCAAAAGTTATGCCAGAATTTATTCTTATTGATTGATGACACTGCTGTCATGGATAAAGTCTCAAAGGCGAACCGAAAAAGAGAATAACTCCACAGTTTACCGCAGCACACCACAGCCCTCTCCGTCCCCTGCCCCTAAGCAATAGCACTTAGAAATCTTTGCAATCGAGAAGAAGAATAAGTACAACGACAAATGCAAGCAAAAGCTGAAGAACCTGAAGCCACAGCAGGTAACTAACTACATACAAATACATACTGAATACTAACTATAGCGAAATGTTGGGCATCAAGAAACACACCACAAGCAGAGCAACGGCTTGGCACACACACACACACGCTACGGTCTGGCAGCTGTGTATGTAGCACCAAAATCCTATGACGTTAATCCTTTAAATGCGCCAAATGCATGCAAAACTTTTCCAAGTGCAACTATGTGAATATGAATATGAGTATGAGGAGTGAGTATGAAGGGTGAGTATAAAGGGTGAGCATGAAGGATGAGTATGTGTATGTGGGATTGAGTGCGGTGTGTGTTGTGTGCTTGGCAAGAATTCAGTTTAATCGTCAACGTCGTCGTCTAAAGCGAAGGCTTTTGCAAAGGCTTTTGCAAATCATATCAAATCTATTTAAATCAATAAAAAATTGACCAAATCAAGCAATTAATAAAAGTCTATTATCCAAAATGGAGCTCAAGAGTTGATGAACAATAAACCACTGTGTTTAATTTCTCATAAGAACTTAACTTTATTTTTACTTAAACTTCACTGAACTGTGTCTGCCACTGCCAGAACACGTCTTGATCGTTCGTTTGCTTGCTTATTACTAAATATTCTTTTCTTACGCAACTACGTAGGCCATATAGGTTTATAAAGAGCGACAGAGACAGAGTATACCAGACTGACGCCAGTATATTCCAGAAAAACTTAAAAAATACAAAAACAAAAGCATTGTGCGATGTGCAAGATCATTCATGAGACTTTGCTTTGCTGCCTATAGCAGTGTATGACAATTGGTTCCTCAACATGTCAACGATGTCAAATATTCTTGATGCCAACGCTTCCAAAATCCTTGAAGCAATGCTTGATCATGCTGCTAGTAGCTCAATCGATTGGTCTGAGTCTGCAAATAGCTGTTTTCAGGAACTGCTGTATAAGTTCTACCAATTAAGAAATGTGCCGGTGACAGGTAGGCAATTTCAGTATCCGATGCGGTGCACAATAGTCGCGAATTAACGACAGATTCTATTGGAGATAGCAGTGTGTGCATCTGCTGAAAAGTGAGGACGTTGATTCCTATTACTCGTCGCAAATGCAGCTTAACCGAGCGTGCTGCCGACATCCATTTACCACCCCAGTGTGGTGAATATGGGAGAATAAAATTCAATTTAATACCTGGATGCGTAAGCGCTTTCGAAACGACGGCAATGTGCTCGCGTGAAGCGAGAAGCTATAACATTTCATCTAGTGCGCGTTTTGCTCTAACAAAGTTGCGACCATTATCGCTATACATTTGGGAGCATTTCCCACGACGAGCCATAAAACGTTTTAATGCCGCCAAGAATGTGTCTGTGCTGAGTTCAGTGGTTCCCTACGGTCAATGGGCCCGGCACAAAGTCAGAGCACTACAAAAATTAGTTCTCACAAATGCACTTCGCTTGTGTGCGTATGTTGCTTTACAGCTGCGCAAAATGAGAATTGAGAAAATTAGTTAGAGCAGATAATCTAATGCTAGAGAAAGATAGAAAAAACAAAACAGCGATCAATTTTTTCATGTGTGTTCTTTTAACAAAGCGACATAGATCTGCTTGCGCGAAATGCTGAGGGAAACTAAATGGCCACCCTCATGATCTTAAGATTTTGTGTGAGGACTTCGGCAGCCGTTCGGTTACACGCATACGAGGTGCCGAACGTGTTCGTCCCCGGGGATATGAGTGCCGGGCTCTGCCTACGGTATCCAATAGAGCTCTTTCTCTGCTCGCTCTCTTTGTGTGTCTCAATGCTCTCCGCTCTGTGACAGCCCCTGACTTTTGCTTTTTGTTTGGCAGTATTGCTGCTCATCTGCCCATCATTTGTATGCTGTCTACACTCTTTCCCTCACACACACACAAACGTGCAGACTGTGATTCTATGTATGTACCATTTTATTCGCATTTAGCTTTTGACTCCACTTGGCTACAGCTTCACAGATTACAACACAAGAGGTGATAAACAGGTACTGCTCTCAGTTAAGCCCATTCTTCTGCCTGCCAGCCTGCCTCCCTTCCATTCCTCTTGCCTATCTTCGTGCCCCAATATGTGTGCCATATTCTTCTGCTTTTGTTAATTTTGAATGCTTTTGTTTTTATTTTTTTTTTTTTTTTTTTTTTTTTTTTTTTTTGGCCGCAAGAAATGAAAGTTTTGTGTATTATATTTTCATACTACTGTTATTTTTTGGACTCTAGTCTGGTCTTGGGGGCCTACATACGTCTCCTCGCTCTGCCCTTGTCATCTTCTTTTCGGGTTTTTGGTAAAGGGCAGGGGTATGAAGGGCTTGGTAGCGGGATGTATGGGGCCAGGTTGTTTTGTTTATCGCATGTGCGCCTTGAAATTACTTTTCATTTTCGTGACATTATAGTTGTTTTGTTTTTTTTGTTGTTGTTGTTGTTGTTGTTGTTGTTGTTGTTGTTGTTGTTGTTGTTGTTGTTGTTGTTGTTGTTGACGCAACATAAACTGTGATTTTTATCATGAATTACGCAATTAGGTCGCCAGAATGAAACCGAGTTTTAGTGGCCTGGACATAGGATCCATATGGATATATCTCTGACATAAATTTAATATATAATAATAAATAAATAAATATATTTAATATATTTATTTGATGTAGGGTCATAAGTGAAATTTAATGATAAGCACGTTCTGTCCAAGTGAAAAGTCCCCACCTTAAGCATAAAAAAAAAAAAAGATAAAACCATAGGGCTGCACTTTGCCCTGCTTTGGCGAAGTCTCAACACTCTTGTCAAATCTTGGATTAGTTAAACGTAATTAGTACTTAAGTTTGGTGAAAGAAAATTTAAGAATTAATAGGAAAAAGTTTAATGTTTTTGGGATTTATTTTCCATTTTTCAATAAAATATTATGCCTTTAAATAAGTCTTCTCAGGATTTCTGTAATTAATCTTAATAAATTTCTGTGTAAATATTATATGGAAATAGAAATAAACTATCGCCTTTGGTGCTATCCACTATTGGATCTATGTATTCATTGAAAAGCAAAAACAAAATAAATGATTCTTATTAAGACGGATATGAGGCAGAGATGTGCTATAGATGGAAGAGGAATGGATGGACAGTCGATTAATATTAAGCGTGAATACCAAATTCGCTAGCTAAAAAAGTCAACAGCATTCGCTGACTTTACTTGCGGTCTTGGGGCCCGGCTCCGTCTCTATCTCCGTCTCCATCTTTGACTTTCGTTTCAAGGTGAATGTTGGAGATGCAGAGAGATGGTCGACTGACGACATCTGACACCTTGAGACACCATCAAACGGATCTATTGCACTTATGAAACTACTGAATCATCGTCATTATGCCACGATGCCAAATTGTCGAATGCCGTCGGCGAATGGGGCGTATGAGTAATTTTGCTATGCTACAATTTAATCAGCTTTCCGTTGCTCGCACTTGGGGGACTCTTGTGGGCTTTGCATCGTGTTGTGACGTCAATGGCCCCATGTAACGGTAAAAGTGTAAAACGCTTAAAAATTCGAAGATCCATTCGATAATTTCGTAACTGACTGAAATAAAAAGGGTGCAGCATCCGTTGCCACAATCTCGGCATCCCACAAGAGAAAGAGAAAAGTAAAAAAAATTATAAGTAAACGACAATGTTGAGCGAATTCGTTGTTCGTGAATTCGTTGAAATTTCGTTTTCGATTTTAACCGGACAACAATCAGCATACATTTGAATATAAATGAGTTCACAATGCACCACACACGCACACACACACACACACAATATGGGCATCCGTTTTTACTACTACTACAAAATTTATGTTGGTTCACGCGCTGAACGCGTCCATCTCCATCCATTTGGCATTTGGCGTCTCTGGCTTGTGCCAAAGTCCCCATTGCCAGCGGGCAAGACATTCAACAAGAGGCAAGAGGCATCAGCCAACAGTCATGGCCATTCATGCGAAAAGTAGCTGGCCAACTGTCGACTGTTGGTTATATTTTTTTTAAGAATGAATTTCGTCGTAGTTGAACCTGCTTGGTGTTTGTGTTTTTGCTATTATTTTTGTTATGTTAGTGTTAGACGTGTTGCAGTTGTTGTCATGGTCTTTTGTTTTTCCCCAAAAATAAAACAACGGTACACCTTTCCTATGGCCGGGATTACATCAGACTTTTGTTCATGTCCATAACTAAAAGTCCTTGTCACAAAAAATTCCAGTCATATGTGCATATTTTTTTGTGCAATTCAAGCTTTTTTGTTATTTATCACTAACCAAGTTAATTAACTGAAAGCATTTTTCAATTAAGGCTTGCGCTTTATTAAGCAAATATACAAATTTTACTGAAATAATAAAATGTTTTCGAGGGTTTAATAAATATATATAAATAAAAAAACTTAAATAAATAAGTTAAAGTCCTTGGCTTAAAATAAAGTGAAAGAAGAAGGACTTTTTTAAACATTCCCTTAAATTATCTTTCCGAATTCCGTATAAATCCAAGCAGACTGAAAAGCGTTAGTTACAACAGTAAAGTCAACACACATTTTCCAAATTATTTTCAATTTCTCCATTCCATTTCATTTATCTTTATTTTACAATGACATTCAAATGCATTGTAAAAGTGTTGTAATATTTTGTCAAGTCAGAGATTTTAAGTGCCTCATTTGGGGATCTATTCAAAAGAATATTTGTGCTTAGTTCTCACTTTCATTTCGTTTGACATTAATTCAAATTCGAAACCATAGCTCGCAAATAACTGTTAACCGTTTCACACTGTCGCGAAATAAGTGTTCTTCACTGAGACTTTGAGCAAAAGGTCTGAGAGCAACCGATTGGATTGTTCGTAAATAAATTTTGCTCGCGCTCAGTCGAAGAGCACTTTTTTCTGTTCTCTTTTGCTCTGCTCATTCCGAGACCGTTTGCTTCTGAACGACGATTCAAAAAGTCTTTTGCGCATGTATGTGTGTATGTCAAGTTTCGTGGGTTTTATGCGTCAATTTGCTTTGTGAGTTTCACTAAGTTCCCAAAACATTAATTCATTATTAGTTGTTAAGCTTAATTCAAAATAAAATACTTAAAAAAATAAAACTATTCCTGTTCTAAACAAAAAATTAGTCTGAAATACATACAATTTTTTTCAAGAAGATCTAAAGTGAAATTTAATGTTGCAATTTTACACAACGTACCACTGTGCATCGAAAAGAAGACAAATAGTTGAAAAGACCGTTTGCGTTGAGTTTTTCAGTCAATCGGTCTTTTGGTGAGCCTCACTGTGTGAGCGTGAATCGTTTCACTCTTTACGCGCTGTTCACTCAAAGACCGATAAGCAAATTGCTCAACTGTTAGCGCTCAATCGAAAACCGAATCGAAAACAACCAAAGGGTCTTGCTCAGAGCGAGAGCGAGAAAGTATGATTTTTTTCGGTTGTTCTCGCGAACAGAGCGTAAGGAAAAAAACGGTTAACAGTTATTTGCAAGCTATGCTCGAAACTCATTAGCCAGACAGAGGAACAGTAAATACAATGACCATGATCATTTGTGTCCCAGTGAATTGAAATACCCGTCAAATGATACATGTTTCATAAAAATTCGACAAAAATTAGATTGATTTCACCGCCCATACTTAAAAAAAGACTAGAACTAGCAAAATTTCCCACACATCCTCCGTCTCTTTCTTTGCACGCATGTATGGGAAATTTTGCTAGTTCTATTTTTTTTAAGTATGGGCGGTGAAATCAATCTAATTTTTGTCGAATTTTTATGAAACATGTATCATTTGACGGGTATTTCAATTCACTTTCATACTTAGAATAAGAAAATATTACTTTAGTTTAAATTGGGATCGTAAAACGTCGTCAAACAAAGAGACCTCAAGAATTACATACAAAATCCCGAAATTTCGATAGGCCCCAAAATAAATACTGGGGCTAAAATGAAACTGAAATCTAACTGAAATAACTGAAAAAATTTCTTCATTAAATTTCTTGAGAGCCGAGAAAATCAAATTCAAAGTCAAAAAAACAAAAAGGGGCTTACCCGCTGACCACCACTGTATATGTAGGTGTGTTTTGTCTATCTGTGTTCAAGCAACATCAACAATAACCACAACAACAACAGAAGATACAGACGACCATCAACAAGAGCAAGAGCAGAAGCGGCAAAAATTTAATGAATAAATAACAAAAAATATTCGGTGAAAGTAGTGGTCAGAAGTAAGCTATATACACGTATTTAGCAGCCACAGCAACGGTCATACAAAAAATGATAAATACCTATACATTCCTACATATATTATTTGTATTAAGAGGAAGAAGACTCAACTGAATCTTGAATACATTTCATAAATTTCTTTTGACCGACTTGCAGATTAAGATACCAAGGAAATAAGGAAAGTGAAATGTGATGATAAATGGCTAAAAAAAAAAGAAGAATAAAAGGCTACAGGGAAGGCTATCAAAGATGAATAAATACAAAAGTCAAAGGGATGCTTTATTCAATATTTAGTACCATGGACCCTTTTCAATGTCAGTTTTAAAGCAGAAACAACAGATTTGAAACACAGCACCTACAAGCAACTGCTATAACCGTCCAAACCAGCTGCGGCAACACTACATTGGTTGCCCTGTACTGCCCACCACGCTTCTCAATCTTTGAAAAGGAATTTACCGATTTCTTTAACACACTCGGAGATCGCTTCATTGCAGCAGGGGACTATAACGCCAAACATACGCACTGGGGATCTCGCCTGGTAAATCCTAAAGGCAAGCAGTTGTACAACACAATAGTCAAACCTCTCAATAAGATGGATTGCGTCTCACCGGGTAGGCCTACTTATTGGCCCACAGATCCACAGAAAGTGCCTGACTTGATTGATTTCGCAGTAACCAAGAGGATTCCACGTAATCGGATCACTGCGGATACACTGCTAGATCTAACTTCCGATCACTCTCCAGTACTATTCACACTATTAACAAGACCTCACCCATATAGGCTTACAAACAACAAAACAAATTGGCTTAAATTTAAAATGTACATGAGTGCCCACATTGACTGTTCGCCGAAACTGAATGCTGCAGAGGACATTGATATGTGCGTCTCTGCACTTGAGTCTATGATGGCAGCTGCAGCAAAAGTATCTACTCCACCTGCCTCTTCTTAAACTAAACCTGTTGACAGGCCTACGAACCGGCTGATAGAACAATTAGTAACGGAAAAACGACGTCTAAGAAGAGAATGACAGATTACTCGCTCACCAGCGGCAAAACTTCGCCTAAGGCATGCTAATCGCAACCTCTCCAAGGCGTTAAGACAAGAGGAAAGCTGGGCTCAAAGAAAATACATAGAAAAGCTCAGCCCAACCAGCACTAAACATCCTCTGTGGAAAGCCCACCCAACTTTAAGCGCTCCTGCAGAGACAATTTCACCGATAAGGAGTCCAACCGGTGGATGGGCCCGCAGTGACGAAGAGAGGGCATCCGTATTTGCCACACATCTTAAAATGGTTTTCCAGCCAAATCCAACATCAAACTCATCTGTACTTCCCCCTTCGAGCACACTAACGGTTAGTGAGTACTCGGAACTCCAATCGGACGAGATCACTGCAGTTATTAAAAACCACATAAAGCCAAAAAAAGCCCCTGGCCATGACCTAATCACACCGAAAATGATCCTGGAACTCCCTATCATTGCCATACAATACATCTGCAAACTGTTCAACGCTATAATAAGAATTGGCTACTTCCCAAGAACATGGAAAAGGTCCACTATCATCATGATTCCTAAAGTGGGAAAGGACAAAACCCAGCCATCATCCTATAGGCCAATTAGTTTGCTGCCATGTCTTTAGAAGCTTTTTGAAAAGGTCCTGCAGATCCGACTAAACTCATTTCTGGCATCGGAGAACACAATCCCTTCACACCAGTTCGGCTACCGCGAAAAACATGGTACAATTGAACAAGTCATTCGCATAACATCCGAAATACGAACAGCATTCGAACTAAAAAGAATACTGTGCGGCTGTCTTTCTCGAAGTTGCCCAGGCTTTCGATAGAGTTTGGCTGTAGGGTCTTATGTTCAAAATCCGGCAAAAACTGCCACATTACACCCACAAACTCATGGAAGCTTACCTTTACAATAGGCAATTCGCTGTAAGATGTAATGGCTCCGTCTCTGCTGATTTTGAAATCAAAGCTGGTGTACCGCAAGGCAGTGTACTCGGCCCATTGCTCTACCTACTGTACACTGCAGACTTACCAACGAGTTTAGGACTTACAACGTCCACTTTTGCCGATGACACGGCAATCCTCAGCAGATCCAAATGCCCAATACAAGCCTCTGCAAAATTAGAGGAACACCTCAAGGTGGTAGAGGAATGGCTAGCAACCTGGCGTATCCGGGTCAACGAGCAGAAATGCAAACATGTTACATTTACGCTTAACAGAAGAAACTGTCCAGCTCTAATGCTAAACAACGTACCAGTTCCTCAAGCCGAGGATGTCACTTACCTTGGCATCCACCTAGACAGAAGACTAACTTTGCGCAAGCACATCGAAGCAAAAAAAGTCACAGCTTAAACTGAAAGCAAGTAGCCTACATTGGATCATCAATGCTCGGTCCCCTCTACGTCTGGAGTATAAAGTCCTCCTATACAACTCCGTACTGAAACCCATCTGGACTTACGGAGCCGTACTATGGGGGAAATGCAAGTACCAGCAATGTCGATGTTATACAAAGAGCGCAGTCGAAAATTTTAAGATCAATCACGGGGGCCCCGGGGTACATCCGGAACGACAACCATTCAAAATGATTTAAATATACCTAGCGTAAAATCTAAAATAGGTAGTCAACAACTAAAGTATTCTGCGAAACTGGATGCACACCCAAATGTTCTTGCCAATTCCCTTACGCGAACTAATAATAGAACTCGTCTTAAAAGAAATGACAGACCAACCCAATAACAAGTGAGTCGGGCCGCCTGCAATATCCCCAGGATTTATCTTAAGTACTAGATTAAGAAAAATATCTAAAACTTTTTTTTAGGCCTCATTTAAGAGTAGATTCAACAAATATATAAACGTTAAAAAAAAAAAAAAAAAAAAAAAAAAAAAAAAAACAGAAAAATTCAGTCGTGAGACAGGAAGTTTCCCTTAAATAACTTTGTCATATTTTCAAAGATATTATTACTTAAAATTATAGAAGAATATAAATGTTAATTTTAATTCTTCTTAAAGAACTTTTATCTTAAGAATTTGACTGGGATTGAGAAGCTACTCATATCAAATCTATTTAAATCAATGAAAAATTAAAGCAATTAATGACCGTTGCTCTGTTTCTGGATCCGGTAGGGCTGCAATCTTCTTGATAGGGCGAGTGACTACTCCTGATTTGGTGAGAACCTGAACCGCTCGTACGAGGCCATCATCTCCTGCGAACACCTAAGTTACCTGTCCTAAGAGCCAATATTTGGTAACTTGGTGGCCCATTTCGGGCGCTGTTTTTATGATGAAAAATTTTTTTTACAACCAACCCTAAAAAAATCGGAAATGTTTTGTTCATGCTGCCAATAGACTGTCTTCAGGAACTGCTGTATAAGTTCTACCAATTAATAAATGTGCCGGTGACAGGTAGGCAATTTCAGTATCCGATGCGGTGCACAATGGTCGCGAATTAACGACAGATTCTATTTGAGATAGCAGTGTGTGCATCTGCTGAAAGGTGAGAATGTTGATTCCTATTACTCCTCGCAAATGCAGCTTAACCGAGCGTGCTGCCGACATCCATTTACCACCCCAGTGTGGTGAATATGGGATAATAAAATAAAAATATAAAAATACCTTGATCCGCAAGCGCTTTCGAAACGACGTCATTGTGCTCGCGTGAAGCGAGAAGCTGTAACATTTTATCTAGTGCGCGTTTTTCTTTAACAAAGTGGCCACAATTTTTCTCTATATAATTTGGGTTACTTTTCCCCCACCAGCCTTAAAATTTTTTAACCCCCAAAAATATTTGTTTTGAGATAATGGCTGGGGGCTCCAGATGAAGAGCTGAAGTAACCATACATATAAACAGGCAAATGTAGCCCTTTTCCTTCCTAGGGTTTCGTCCCTTGTGAACCTTTAGCAACATAGGTGCAGCATAATCGCATCCAGTATCGCTCAAATAAAAAGGCTTTTCCCCTTCGAAAAACCGGGAAAATGGGCCAAAAACGAAGAGGGGGGGGATGGCGCTGTCTAAAACAGTTTAAACCATCATGTGTGATACGTCGAAATAAAATTTCGTGCGCCAATGATGCAATATTTCTGGCGAATTATTACAAACATTGCTGAAACTCCTGGATGAAGATTGACCTTATGCTCATGTCTCAGCAGCAATTACACAAGGCGATGGTGTTTCGGTAAAACTACTGGATGCTTGGCATCTGCAGGCAATTGCGACCTTTCCAAACGTCCACCCACACGTATAATTCCATCTTCGTCAACGAAGGGAGATAGTTTGCTTAAAGTTGATCGTCGCTCCAAAGACTGATTCCTCAAAAGCAGCTGTCTATCATCATTGAATTGATTTTGTGCCTGTCGTAGGCAAAAATTCCTTGCTCTGGTGATTTCATCGAACTTTAGAGGTCCTGAATATTCAGACTTGCTTGATTTGATTCGATGGACAAAGCGGAGTACATATGCGACGACTCGAACCAGTCTGCTCCAAGATGATGTTCTTTTGAGTAGTACATCAAATGGGGAATCCTCAATTTCCTTGGAAATAGTTGTCAAGACTTTGGTTTTGAACTCAAGTTCTGCTGCTGGCTTGAGAATTGAGCAGCAAGTTGATGGTCTATTCATTGTCTCTGAGTATAGTGTACAGTCGTGCAGCCAAGATGGTCCTTTCCATCATAGATCAAAGTTAATTAACTCACTCGCTAGCATGCCTCGTGATGCACAATCCGCAGGATTTTCCTTAGTGCTGACATGTCTCAAAAGCCCTACACGTGGTATGATCTCCAGTATTTCTGCCGTTCGATTGGCAACAAATGTTTTAAGTTTACAGGATTGATGCGAAAGCCATGACAAAACGATTGTTGAATCGGTCCATGCGTGTATCTTAACATCCTTCTGGCGCAGACCAGACCTTACTCCTTGGAACAAACGAGCTAGTAGTAGAGCTCCGCAAAGTTCCAATCGTGGCAACGACTTCTGCTTTAATGGTGAAACTCTTGTTTTAGCTGCAATGAGTGCCACTCCAATGCTTCCATCTAAGTGTGTCACACTGTTGTAAATAACGGCAGAGTGAGCCTTTAACGAAGCATCTGAAAATCCATGCAGTTCGATGTAATCGGGTTGATTGTCTACAAATCGTGGTATCTTCAGATACCAAATTAAGCAGCCATAATTCTTGAAGCAAAATTTTAAATTTGATCACCACTGGCGTTAAAATGGCAAGTGGGTCAAAGATGCTTGCCGTTTCGTACAAGTCATGTGTTCCGATAATGAAACCTTATATGTTAGGACGTCTTCTCCAGGATGCCAATGCAGAACTCCAATTGTGCCCGTGACATAAGGAGTACCAGCTCTCCCTTAATGTCGAGCAGATCCTGTTCATTCATGGCTCCTGTCAGTACGTCATCGACGTAGAAATCATCCAAAAGTATCCAAGCAGCTCCTGGAAACTCGTATTCATGATCAGCTGCCAGTTGTTCCAGCAATCTGACTGCCAGAAACGGTGCACATGCCCTGCCATATGTAACTGTGGTCAACTTGTAATGCTTCAATGGTTTCTCAGGGTCCTCTCTCCAAAGTATTCGTTGGAAGTCCTGATGTTCAGGGGTTACCGAAATCTGTCTAAACATTTTGACGATGTGCGCAGAAAATACGAATCTGTGCATTCGAAAACGGAGACAAACGTTAAAAAGGTTGCGTTGTATGCATGGGCCAATGTGAAGTGCGTCTGTTGGCTAACGGCTGCGCCCTTGCGGGGCCCCAAACTGCTCGCTTTATATGATGCGGTTATCGGATGATTTCCACCGAGGCGGCTTCGAGGCACTTGGGATTTGGAAGGAATGAGATGTCCAGGATGACTTCAATTCAGATGCTTTATTTTCTTAACCTAAAATATAGTACAATTGTCGGCGGGCACAAAAGGTGCAACCGCATCGAACGATAGTAATTTCAAATTCACGTCCGGAAGACTCCTGCGAAAAGAAAACTGAAACGAGAAAGTAACAATTTAACGCTTAGGTGTAGGATTGGTGTCATTCTCTACCCAATTCTCCTGAATAGGTAATAAACAGAGTTTGGCTACCGGTCGTTTCATGAGTCCCTTGACTGTCTTCAAAATCACCACTCTCACTAGTCCATCGGGTCCTGCATGTGTCTCCATAACCCGACCTAGAGGCCATTGATGAGAAGGGAATCGCTCGTCCCTGATGAGCACTATGCATCCAACTGTTAGATTTTCCTTGCTCTGCAGCCATTTTGGTCTCCTTTGTAATCGTGATAAATATTCCGAGTTCCATCTTCTCCAAAACTGTTCTGCATAATATTGACAATTCTTCCATCGATCAATCAGAGTAACCTTAGCCAATTCCGGAGCAGGAGGTGCTAAAGGCGCTTCACCCATCAGAAAGTGACCGGGTGTTAATACCATTAAATCGTCAGGATCATTTGATAGGGGACATAACGGTCTTGAATTTAAACAAGACTCAATCTGTGCCAACACAGTTGCCATTTCCTCGAATGTTAAAACTTGTTCTCCGAGAGTTCTCTTCAGATGATACTTCATGGACTTCACTCCAGCCTCCCACAGTCCACCAAAGTGTGGCGCTGATGGTGGGTTAAAATGCCAGTTGATTCCTTTTCTCAATAATGTTGGCGCAATATGTTTCGTAATGTACGAACAATATGCCAGTTTGTCCACTTGCAATTTTTTGTTGGCTCCAATGAAATTAGTACCGCAGTCACTATAAACGTCTGTGCATAGTCCACGTCTGCCAATGAAACGGTTAAATGCTCCTATAAACGCATCTGAGGTCAGATCTCCAACTGGTTCCAAATGAATGGCCTTCGACACTAGACATACGAACACAGCAATATATCCCTTCTGGGATACACGTCCTCTTCCTTTGCAGGACGAAATATTTACGGGTCCAGCATAGTCCACTCCAACGGATGAGAATGCTCTAGAAGGACGTACCCGTCCTGCTGGTAACATTCCCATTTTCTGACCTGCAAATTGAGGCTTCATCTTGAAACATGTGATACATTTATGAATTCCAAACCGAACTGCATTGCGTCCATTAACAATCCAGAATTTCTTCCTTATAAAATTCAGCGTTAGTGAGGTTCCACCATGCAAGGTGCAAATATGACTGTAAGATATGACCAGATCTGTGGGAGCTGAGATAAA
>NW_027173493.1:0-7731 GCF_018151085.1 Drosophila tropicalis
TGTTTAAGAATAAACATCGTGTTCATCTGAAATGGCTTCACCAAATAAGATGCACTAAAGAAAAACATAATACAACTGTACTTTTGTCACAAACAAGTAATCTAGCATATGACTAGAATTACAATCAGCCACACACATTGTAGAAAAACACTTGTAATTCTAAACTAACCCAAAAGATCACAACGGCAGGATGTCAAGTGGCCGAAGCCGTGCCCAAAATAATAATAATTTTCAACCCCCGAAATCTTGGGTTTGAGTCTCATTAGAATAAGATATTTTAAGAACAATTGTTACCTCCTAGAGCCTAAGATTCCCTATATAAACTCCATACTTTTGTTAATAAAATCAGTTCATATTTTGAATTCAACGAATGAAGATTGGGTTATTTTTCTTCTCTCCGGAATTTCCCTATTCATTTTGGTCCTTCGAGAAAAAAGGAACTCTGTAGTTTTCCCCACCAGTGGTAAGAGACTCAGAGAGTGAATCAGCTCCTTAAGAGTTTGAGATCTTATGCAAGTGTAAATGCTTAGACCAGCTAAAGGTAGCAAAATAAATAACTCTTGTTTTCCCCCACCAGTGGTAAGAGACAGAGTATAAAATTAAAGCAAAATATTATTGCTTAATTAAAAGTAGTGGGTTTTGATTTTAAAGGCAGTTTTGTTTGGTGAATGAACTAAAAATATTTAGGGGGGGGGTTTTTTTTTTGGGGGGGAAGCGTAATCCAAAAAAAAAAAAAAAAAAAAAAAGTAAAAAAAGATAATTGAGGTAGTTAGGTAGCAACTGCCATAATTTCGGCGGCGGTAAAAAAAGAACAATATAAAGTTCGTTGGGGGGGTGTTCGAATCCCTAATATCGACAAAAAAAAGTGGCTGGCGGTGTGTGTAGTTGTTTGCCGGCAGGGTCCCACAACCACAAAAAGAAACAAAAAAATAGAAGCAGGAAAAGAGTGTCAGTATATGAGTCGGCTACGAAATAGTTGCAAGAAAAGGTTGAAATTAGAAAATCTGGTGCGAAAATCCGGCACCGGTACCGCCTGAGCCCATAGGCCCTGGACAACAGCAGCTGAGCGCCGAAACAGTAAAAATAATACGGCGATCTCTACCCATTGGCGGACAAGCAGCAGCAAACAGGATAATCAGATAAGATATAAATTAAAATAGTCTAATAAGTACTTACATCAACCTACATATTTTAATATTATCATTTAAATTAAATCGATATCCTCTAAGACAAAAATGTTCCCTACCAAAATCGAAAAATTGTTAGCGAAGCAGCACGAGTTGCATAAAAGGGTGGAGAAGATAGAAGAAATAGACGCTAGTAAGTTCACTAGCAAGATTCTTAATGAAGTAAGGACATTCAGAAGCAATGGATTAGTTACAATAACCAAATGCTAGAGAGTGGAGCAACCGAACATATCTATTTTACAGATGGAAAATATGAGGAAGGCTTAAATATGATTAATAGATTAATAGCCAAAGGAGAAGCAATCAGGCAGGGCACTGTTGATTCGGAGAACATTGAAGCAGATGCAACGATGTTAGAGAATTTTGAAGACAGCAGCGGAGAGTCGCGGGAAACGCGACCTCCAGTAATGAGAATGCTAAGGTTAGCCAGGAGAAATTGCAAGAAAAGGTTCGTCAGCTGCAGGAATATTTAGACATGGTGAGCAAAGATTTACGTACGATAGATAATAGAACAGGCGAAATGTATGTAAAAAAATAAAATTCTTGTTCAGGAAGGTACAGATGTGTCAGGCTTATACAGTTGAGTTTATAGGTAATGATACGTTTAAAGAGGTCATAGAATTAGAGTTCGACCTTCAGAATACCTTGAGTAGCATTAGAAGAAAAAATAAACGATCAGAAAAGTTTGAAAGTTGAGAATGTTACCGTGAGAGGCGAACTACCGGTGTTGCCAAAGATTGAGAGGTACACACATTTTCTGGAGAACCTAGAGAGTGGTACCTGTTTGTAGAATTATTTACGGTTATTAGGAGTTAATTGAAAAAGAAGATTTAAGTCTTGCTCTTAAGTTCAATTATTTGGAAACCGCGTTAAAGGGCGAAGCAAGGAGCATGGTAGCTCATCTTTTGTCAGGTTCGGCTGAACCAATTATAGTGACCGCTTGGGAACTGTTAACCAAGCGGTATGAAAATAATCGGAGGGTATTTTCCGAACAATTAAATCGGATCGTTGATTTACCGATGATCAACAATGAATCCGCCAAGAGTATAAAAGGAGTGATTGACATAATTAATGAGTCAATACACTTAATTAAAATCAAAGCAAATTTGTCCGATGAAGTTGACGTAATACTCGCTCAACACATACTTCGGAAATTTGACAGAGAGACTCTACAGTTGTATGAGAGTCAGATTAGAAAAAACAAGGCAAATACAATTGCTATCGGATGTCATGGAATTCTTGGAGCAAAGATATTGCTCACTAAGTGCCATGAGCAAAGAAGAGAGAAAAACCTTTACAAAAAACGTCGGATTTGCAGGTTTCAAAGATAGTTGTCCGATCTGCAAAGGTCCCTTTCATAAGCGCACTTCTGTGCTATAAGTTTAAAAAGCGCTATCACCTAAAGAAAGGGAAATAGCCAAAAAAGTGCAATTAATTTTGATGGCTGAAGCATTCAAGCAACAAGAGATGCACCAATGAAATGGTCTGCTCATTTTGCAGCAAGGGACACCATACCCTTCTTCACTTTGGGGAAAAACAGACGAAGGTAAATACTTGTGTTACGGCACAACAAAAATTGTTGGCCACAGCCTAATACAAGTTAAAACCAGAGGGCCGGGGCTAACTTCGACCGCGTCAAAGTTTGTATACCCTTGCAGCTTTTTTGGTAACTCTATCCTTACCTATTAGCCATCAATGTGAAAGAACGTTTTATCTTAAAAGGCTTAAGCTTGAGAAAGAAAAGGCCTACAATCATAGGAAAATAACGAAGATATTGATCAAAGTCACTGTTTTCCACCGATCGTTCCTATGGGAGCATATATGATATAGTCACCCGATCTTTATCAAATTCGTCACAGTCATTAACATATATATTAAATTAAGAAATGTTTAATTTAAAAGCAATCGCGTTAAAAAGTAACGAAGTTATTTACAAAAGTCACTGTTTTCGACCAATCGTTCCTATGGGAGCTATATGATATAGTCACCTGATCTTGATCAAATTTGGCATAGTCGCTTATAGGCGTAGTAAACTCTCTAATATTAAGTTTCGCCAAAAGTAGCTCAGAAAATAACGAAGGTATTATTGAGAAAGTCACTGTTCTTGACTTGGCCGTTTGTATGGGAGCTATATTATATAGTCACCCGATCTTGATCAAATTTGGCATAGTCGCTTATAGGCGTAGTAAACTCTCTAATATTAAGTTTCCGACAATAGCTCAGAAAATAACGAAGGTATTGAGAAAGTCACTGTTCGTGACTTGGCCTTGGTTTGTATGGGAGCTATATGATATAGTCACCCGATCTTGATCAAATTTGGCATAGTCGCTTATAGGCGTAGTAAACTCTCTAATATTAAGTTTTCCCAAAATAGCATAGAAAATAACGAAGTTATTGAGAAAAGTCACTGTTCGTGACTTTGGGGTTTTGTATGGGAGCTATATGATATAGTGGTCCGATCCGGCTGAATCCGAGATATACAACGCCTGCGGTATATACAAGCCTACGTGCTAAATTTCAGCTCTGTAGCTCTTACGGTCTAGGAGGAGTTTGCGTTGATCCAGACGGACGGACGGACGGACGGACGGACGGACGGACGGACGGACGGACATGGCTAGTTGAACTCGTCTCGTCGTGCTGATCAAGATATATACTTTGTTATGGTCGGAGATGCTTCGTTCTATGCGTTGCACACTTCTGATCAAATTTAATATACCTTTTTTAAAGGTATAAAAATAAATGGAGAGTTTGAAACATTAAGAGCTTTGATTGACAGTGGTTCTCAAAGCACTATTTTATCTGAAGAAGCCGCTCAAATGTTAAAACTACCAAAGATCAAGAAACAAAACGGAAATTAGTGGCATATCTTTAACAAAAACTAGAACTATCAAAGTATAAGGTCAATATTGAAATGAAGACGCGTGATTCTCAAATAGAACTCCTTAAAGTTGAGGCAATTGTATTGCCGCAACTAATAAAGCTCTTCCATTAAAAATAGCAAACGTTGATATGTCAGAATGGCAAACTTACGTGCTAGCTGACCCCAACTTTAATAACCTGGGAGGGTAGATTTGATAATAGGGGTAGACGTATATACCCACATTTTAAAAAGTGGAGTGGCCAAGATTAATGGCCTGCTAGGGCAAAATACTCAATTTAGCTGGATCGTCTCGGGATGTACAAAGTCAAAAAGGAGAAAGGAGTTAGGTGAATGAATGAAAGGCGCAAGCAACGGCGCGGTTTCTTAGCTTGGAGAAAAAATTTCAGAAAAATCCAAAACTTAAGGAAGAGTACAAAAAAATTTATTAAAGAATATTTGGACTTGGGCCATATGGTCGAAACTAAGGATGAAGGTATGTATTACCTGCCACATCAAGCAGTAGTAAAGAAGCAAGTTTGACAACTAAACTAAGAGTTGTATTTGACGCTTCCGCGAAAACCACGAATAACAGAAGTCTCAATGACGTGATGTGGATCGGGCCGCGACTTCAAAAGACATATTTGACATAATACTAAAATGGCGAAAATGGCAGTACGTAGCATCTGCAGATATTGAAAAAATGTATCGCCAGATAGACATTGATCAAGATGATCAAAAATATTTGCATATTTTGTGGAGAAATTCACCGCAGAAAAAATTAAGAAAATATAAATTGACAACGGTAACGTACGGTACTGCATCAGCACCTTATTTAGCTACAAGGGTGCTTGCAGAGATAGCAAACAGGTGTCAGGATGAAGTGGTTAATGAAATTATCCGAGATGAGTTCTACATGGATGATTTAATGACAGGAGAATAATTCTGTACATGAATCCAAAACACAAAGTTCAGCAGGTTTCCAGAGAGCTGGAAAAGGCAGGAATGAATTTGAGAAAATGGATTTCGAATAAATCCGAAATTGTTGAAGATGTTATTGATACAGGCGGTAATAAAGTATTAAAAATTGATGAGAACGAAGCAATTAAAACCTTGGGGTTGCAGTGGGAGCCGTCTAAAAGGCGAATTTAAGTTTAAGGTACACTGTGACGAGAACAAAAAGTTAATAAAAGAATAGTGCTATCTACACTAGCCAAGATTTATGATCCACTAGGTTGGCTAGCACCAGTAACAGTAATAGGCAAGTTATTCTTGCAAAAGTTGTGGCTAGCTGAGCAAAATTGGGATCAAGAGTTGTCCGATATCGACGCAACAGAATGGAAAATTTTCAGGGACAATTTGGTGTATCTGGAAGAAGTCAGATTACCCCGATGGATCAAGACACAACCTGATATGTTGTTACAGATTCATGGTTTTGCTGACGCGTCCAGAAAAGGCGTATGCAGCGGTAGTATATGCCAAAATTGGTGGGGCAGTTACCTTAATAGCCAGTAAGAACAAAGTTAACCCTATCAAAAAATGGGAAAACTATTCCTAAATTGGAGTTATGTGCAGCACTTACTTGCTATCGCAATTACTACAAAGAGTCCAACAAGCTATTGCTGCTCCAGCTGAAATGTATGCTTGGAGCGTACTCTACTATCACACTATGCTGGATTAAAAACGGTGCTAGTAAAGAAAAGTTCGTAGGCGGCGCATAGAGGATATCCTAAAAATCAAAGAAATAAAATGGAACCATGTAAGATCTGAAGATAACCCTGCAGACGTAGCTTCAAGGGGTATTTATCCAAATAAGTTAAAAGATTGCGAATTGTGGTGGAATGGGCCAAAGTGGCTCGTTGAGGCAAAGACAAATGGCCTAAACAAAAAACAGATGATGACAAGGTTATTGTAAATTCCGTACTATTAAATACAGAAAGTAGTATTATGCAGGAGCTAATTAGAAAAGTATTCCTGTATAAATAAGCTGGTCAGGATTACGGCATATGTATTTAGATTTATTGGCACTAAAAAAAGCGATAAAGCATACCCATCATATCTATGAGCTTAAGAATGCTAAAAATTTTATAATTAAACACCAACAAGCATGTCAATTTAGCAGAGAGATTTCATGTCTTACGCAGAACAAGCAAATTGACATGAAAAGCAAAATTTTAGCTTAAATCCATTTTGGATAACGATGGAATATTGCGCGTGGGAAGATTGCAAAATGCCAACATATGATTTGATACTAAACATCCAATTATTTTAGATAAATCAAATCTAATAATAGTTGTTGATTAAAGATGCTCATAAAAACCTTACACGGAGGAATTAACCTTATGAGAAGTCAAATTCAAAGGAAATTTTGGATTTTCGGTTTAGAAACGCGCTTAAAAAATACCTAAGGGAATGCGTCACTTGTGCCAGATACCGCCAAGTAACGGCGGAGCAAATTATGGGTAACCTACCCAAAAAAAGTTAGGGTAACAGTGTCATCCCCATTTCATAACACCGGGATTGATTTTGCCGGTCCATATCATATAAGATGCTCAAAAAATCGGGGACAAAAAAACATTCCAAAGGGTACATAGCAATATTCGTGTGTTTGTCAACTAAGGCAATTCATTTAGAAGTTGTTAGTGACTTGACAACTGATGCCTTCCTAGCAGCATTTCGAAGATTTGTGGCAAGACAGGGTAAATGCGCTAACATATATTCTGATAACGGTACAAATTTTGTAGGAGCGTCTGGAGAGCTGGATAAAGAATTCAAAAAAGCAGTTCAAGATAACGTCCAGGTTGCCCCTGTTTTAGAGCGAGAACAGATTAGCTGGCATTTTAGCCCCCGGCAGGCTTCTCACTTCGGAGGTATTTGGGAAGCTGGGGTCAAGTCGGTTAAGTATCATCTGAAAAGAGTCATAGGGGACAGTAACCTGACATATGAGGAACTGGCAACATTGTTGTGTCAAATAAAAGCCGTCCTAAATTCACGTCCGTTATATACGACGGGTGAAGATATGGACAACAACAAGGTGTTAACTCCGGTCATTTCTTAAGTGGAAGACCGACGTTAGAAGCAGCCGAGTCCATGTCGGAAGAAAAAATTGGAAGTTTAGACAGATGGAAATTAATTCAAAAAATGAAAAAAGATTTCTGGGCGGAAATGGAAAGACGAATATCTATATACTCTCCAGCAAAGAAATAAGTGGCGACGAACCACAGAGAATTTAGAGGGAATGGACAGGTCGTGCTGATCAAAGATGAAAATTGTCACCCAGCCAGGTGGCCTCTGGGCAAGATAAGAGGGAAATTCATAAAGGCACGGACGAAAAGTAAGAGTCGTCAAAATCAAATTGCAAGAAGGGTCCAATTACAAGACCTATAAATAAAATCTGTCCACTGGTTGGGGTAAAATCATCCGAAAAAGTTGAGGAGAATCGATATCGGAAAAGTAACAGATTCGGTCATCTGTCAAAGCAGGAACCGTAATGATGTTAGCAATGTTGATGCTGCTTTGTCAACTTTCGAATGCAGCAAGCATTAAATAAAGATAATCGACCAAAAATTACGGTAAAAGAACTAAACGCAACAGCCGCGTTGTACTTAGATCCAATGGGTGAGGTGGAAGTAGTAGCGTCCTCGTGGGATCTGGTAGTGTACTATGACATGTCGGCATATTTTGAAA
>NW_027173494.1:0-70118 GCF_018151085.1 Drosophila tropicalis
AGCAATCTTTTCGCAGTTTTCTTTTCACAATTCACTTTTCAGCATTCTCTTTTCACCATTCTCTTTTTACCGATCGCGGTCGAGCGCCCAATTTTGTGGGACTAGGTTCCGATTCCGTAGAAATAAGTAGTCCCGTTTGATTTATATTTAGTTATATGATAATAGGTTTTATTTTAGATTATAATTAGGTTTTAGTAACTATAATAATGAATTGAATGGTAATTGTTTCGTCTTTAGGTTTTTACACGTCTTTCGTCTTTAACACTTATTTACTTCTTTTTATAAACTTCTTTACTTCTTTTCGTCTTTAATACTTCTTTAATACACGTCTTCTCGTCGTTGGCTCGTCTTAAAAAGTTCTTCCTCCTCGTCTCGTAGCAGCATTGCCACATCGTCGTTTTTGTGGGTCGCTTGCCACCTCGTCTCATATAGATCGCTTGCCACACCGTCTCATATAGATCGCTTGCCACACCGTCGTTTAACAGTTTTGAGGTGGTCTGGCCATTCGGCGTTACCAACCCAACCCCACATATATACATCAGAAGGGGAACGGTAATGGGGTGTCAGACGCTGCCAAGTATTGTGACTCGTCGCAATTAAATAAAATAAAATTTTAACACAAATTAAACTTACAACAAAAGTTGTTTTAGTGTTGTTGTTTTGTTGATTTCTTTCGCTCTAAATAAAATCTTGAGCAATTTCAATTTAAATTAAAACTTACAACGAAGTTTGCATTAAGCTGTGTATCCACACTCAAATTTGTATGACAAACAAATCAGTTCTGTCAAACACGTCGAAGATAAAACCTGTTCTATTTTCGTCAAACGCGCACTTCAAACACGAAAATTTATGCAAACAACACTATCAACGCTCAAAATTTGCTTCAAGCACAACACGTTTGTCATACAAATTTGAGTGTGGATACTTAGCTTTAGCGATGTTGATGTATTGCTTATCTCTTTTGTGTCTTTCATTTTACCGTTGTAACCACTCTCGCGCTCTTGCGTACAAAATGTTGTTGCATGTGTTCAATGTGATGCGCTCTCTCGCTGTTTTCTATTCTTGTTTGATTTGCGCCCTCTTCTTTTGCCCACCCGAGACCCAGTGTATTCTTGAAATTTTTACTCATTAGTTGTGAAGGCTTAATCTGCTCATTACTTGACAAAAGTGAGAAATGGTCACACATATATTTTGTTACCTTTCAAATTTGATTTATTAAATTGGTCAGATGTTTGTAACGCACAGAAGAAGACGTTTCCAACCCCATAAATTCTTGACCAACATGAGAAGCTGAGTCGCTATAGCCATGTCCGTCTTTCCGTCCGTCCGTCTTAAGAGCTACCGTGATGAAACTTGATATTTGAGCTACTTATAGCCCGGAGCAGATAAGGTATGAAAATTGTCAAAATCGGACGACTATATCATATAGTTCTAGAAGAAACATACATAGATAAAGAAATTGGAGAATCTCTATAAAAATTTACTAATATGATTGTTTTGTACATATATAAAACATCAGAACTCAAAATTTCAATCAGATCAGATAAATAGAACACAGTTAATATAAATCAACTCTGCTTCCAGCTCTGCCGGCAGCTCTGAACAACAGAGCTCATGCATACACAAACAGACGCTTCGCTTCATAAACTGTATATGTTTGCGTGCCGTGCTTTGCTTTGGGAATGAGCGAAGAAAAAGAAAAAATTGTAATGGTTTGTTTGTGTATTGTGTAATGAATTGACTTGCCAAAAAAAAAAAAAACCAAATTTTGAACATGTAGAAATTGTAAATGACTGCATGGGTATAAAAACTTCGGCCATAGCCTTAGTTAGCTTTTTTGATATTTTGAAATTAAATCTAAATTCTTATAAAATGGTTGTCTGTTCTAAAAGTAATTTTGTTTGATCTGCCCAGTTGCTTAATAGCATGTGAAGTGGAGTAAGAAAAAATAGGTCTTCTCCTTTTACATTTTAAAAACAGGTTTTAACAAACTGCAAGTGCAGAAGCTTATCGCTTATGAACGAGTCTTCAAAACGTAGAAGGACCAGTCTTTGGGGTGTGTCTCTATCTGTAGATCCGCCAGCGTCTCTTGTGGTCCCGGACCGGTCTCATGTACCGTCTACTCCAAATTTGCAGAAATTTATATCGTTTAAAAGCCCGGTGGGGTATGCGGTTTGTGGGGTATTACAGGTATCACCTGGAAATTATCTTTTAAAAACGGTGCCAATTGTAGTGTCCCATTTGTCCGAAAATTACCCATTCCAATGAAAACTGCCGATAGTTCAAATAGTATCGAGGGCACCGTTAAGAAGTTGACTGCTACATTGAGTGACTTGTCCAGAATAAGCTCAGGACGTCAGTGGCGTAGTAACCGGTGGGGTTTGGGTATAAAACCCCCCGAAAATTGGTTCATTTTTTATAAAATTGATTCAGCCATTAAACCAACTCAATTGCTAGAATGCTCGATTAATACATAGTATCATTTAAACACTTTCATTTTTGTTTATATGATACGAAATGTTATCTTTTATATTCAAAATTTCGAAAATTTGCGGTTTTCGACAAATCAGAAAATACATAAAAGCACACAAAACATGATTATTACGTATGCATGTGTTTCAGCTTCTGCTGCACGCACATCTGGCGCCACTGGAAAGGGAAATCTGATTTAAGCTATGGAACATTCGAAAATAAGTTTCCATAGAGAATATAAAAATCTGTGTTATCATAGGTCTGAGTTTGGGTAGAAACTAACCTATAACTCTGTCGTACTCTGTTGACTCTGGACTCTGGTGACAACTATCCGACTTCAACTTTTTCTCTTAACCACACGTCGCGTGTAATGCCACCTCGATCGCTGATTAGTGTGAACCTCTTTATATATGTACATATATTCGTAAAGGAGAAATCAAAACTTTTTGAGCCGTAGATTTTCCATTGTTGAAAGCAAAAAAAGCATTGAATAGTTATTTCTAATATCTAAGTTATAGAGTGTTAACTTAAAATGGACATATATACACTCTATAAAATTAAATTTTTATATTCTATACAGCATTTTAATATACAACACCCTATATATTATACATTATCTAATTGATATATCAAATTTAGAATTTTGGTCAATATCTTTGATCCTAAAACATGTTAAAATTCGAAAAATCAACAGAAAATATTTAATCGTAGAAACAACCCATTTAGCTTCTTTTTAATACGCGTGGCCTCGTTCTTTCTTAACCCAACTACCAAAGGAGACGGAGGTGCTGCAATCCTCGCTGCCAACTTCACGGCAATCTTTGCTGCACCCAGCTCGTGTATCGTTCAAGAAAAAATATAACCCCTTCAATTGCATCCTTCATAGGGTTGCGCAATAAAACCAAGAACTTGATTCTGGTGTAGTATGGTGTATGGTGTAGTTTGCGCAGAAATTAATTCTGCGTCCAATAACCTCGCTTTTTGAGGAGTTTTTGCCATCGCCGCTCAATCGGAATAAATTTATTCCAAAATTTTTGTGGCTGTGGTGTCGCTCTCCATAGGGTAAATATATATATATTTATTTGACGTGTAGCTTATTAACCTGTTCCTACTAGGGACTGGCACCACAAGTGCGTAGCAGTTTACCCCTGAGTGGTAGGCCGCCAGCCCTGAGTTTTTAACTGAGGAAAGAGGACTCAGTCTCAATGAATTGACGAAATTTTGAGAGAAGGATGTTTTAACCCGCGTCTTTCTATCCACTTTTGACCGGACTCAATCTGAGAAAGAGCACGTGGTTCTGTGCAGTGCAGCCGTAAAATAATCAGGATGGGTGCAAGCGTTTGAAAGCGCCTTCAAATTAAATTGTGGCTATGCATTCGAGACTCTCGGTCCTCTCGAGGGTATTTAACCAAAAAGAAAAAAAAAAAGAATCATAAAAAAAAACCTTGAAGCAATGAACTTCAGTTTTTACAAACGTGTACGGAACGAAGCAGTTGCAACACATTGGCATGGTCTAGGGACTTTCTGAGACAATGTTCTTGTAATTATGAGACATCCGTTACTTATAATATTTGGTCGCAGAGAGAGAGAGAGAGAGAGAGAGAAAGAGAGAGAGAGAGAGGATACGAATCCCAAACAAAATCAGAGGCTTCTGACTACATTAAATCATCTTATCTACTTTGAAACAAAACAAGAGCTTTCGCCGCTGCACTAAAACTGTAAATCAAAACATAAAAGAAATATTATTAATTGATTCGTGTTATACGTTTTTAGAGCCTTTGAATATGTTGGACGTTTGTGCCTTTGCCAACACTTGAATTTATTAGGAAATTTAACGGTCTAGTTTTTATTTTTATTCTTTTCTCTCCCGGCATCAGTTTAATTTGATTCGATTTCTGTAAATTTGATTAAATTTGGTTTTTGTAACCTAATCTTAAGATAACGAGTAAGATAATTATGTTTGATAACCGCATCGCTGCATCGTATATATTATGAAATTGAGGACAAAATCCAAACTTATTTTTCGACCAGTATTTAGTTTAAGACTTCAAAGTATGAAGATGAGCTTGAATAGCCAAAAACAAATTCGGTAATCAGTAACCGGCAATTTCGTACTAATCCTACTTTAAGTACCTCCACACATTAACTTCATTAATTTTGAATAATATTAAGTTTGTTTGTTTCCAAAAGAGATATGAAGAATGAATTAAATTAGGAAATGAATCCTGCCTTGTTCATAAGTTTAGAAATTAATAAAACTATTGTTTTTTGAAATGAACTCCCAATAATCGTTAAATTTTGGGAAGCATGCAACCGACTGAGAAATAAAAAAGAGGCCGTAAGACATGTTGGAGAGATCCTCAACCCAGACGTGGCCCGAAGATCATGGTAGGGTGGGCGTACTTAAGCAAATTTCATGGAGATACTCAAATTTTTATGAAATTTTTTTCAAAATGTTTCTTCTAGAGCTATATGACAATTTTCATACTAGATCTGCTCCAGCCCGATAGCTCTTAAAAGTAAAACGCATACGCACGGACGGACAGACGGACAGATAGACGGTCAGACGGATATGTCTATATCGACTCAGCTTCTCATGCTGATCAAATATATATATATTATGGAGTCGGAAACGTCTCCTTTTGTGCGTTACAAACATCTGACCAATTTGACCTCTGCAAGAGTATAATAACTGGACGGGAGCTAAAATCGACGAGGAATCTGATCTTGTGTGTATTTGACAAAGATTTCATATTGCTCGGACAGCTTGTCGTACAATTCACAAATTTGTTTTTCCGATTCCTTAAGCTCATTCTCGCAAAAGATTTGCACCTTTTTTAATGTGAAATGAGACATTTCCTATTCCAATTCCTGTTGTCCTAAAATGGCGGCAAACTGCTTGCGATTGTTTAGTGTTTCGAATTTATTGTTAGGAACCTCGCCCATTGGGTCCGGTGCGAATTTCACCTTTGCGAAAGGACTTGACTTTTTGCTGCTGCAGCGTTTGGCAAAGCTATTACAAGTTGTGTTAGGCAAACCAGTTAATGCGTTATTTGAATTTTCGACCTCGCATGTATTATTGGAATGTGAAAAAAAACGCCGACGCTTTATAGGGCATTCATCGAATACATCCCAAGATGTGAATAAAAAGGCATTTCTTGGCTACCCATTACAAATTCTTCGGTCTGGATCCTAAAAGGGCCAAAAATATAGTCGTGCACAGAAGAAATTAATTGCAAGTTCTTGTTTCACATTAACTTATAATTACATTATAGTTTTCTTTTTTATTAGATCCAATCCTTTTGAGTTCGGATTTCGTTATGATTTGTGGGAATGGTCTGGCAATCCTATTTAGCCAGCCCTAGTTGATTCAGCTGACTCAAAAAAGCGCGAGAGAATCTGGCAAGCCGGTCAGACAGAGAAGTATTAAGAAGACGAAATTGAAGACGAAAAGCCGAAAGTGTAAGACGTACAGACGACGAAAAGACGAAAGACATTAAATAATAATTAATTATATCTACTATTATCTAAAAACCAATACTTATCCTAACATTAAATAAAACTATTATAAAACTATAACCGGGACTGTGTTTATTCGTAAGACAATACGCCAGTCCCACACATTTTGGGGGCTCAACCTAAAAAGAATAAAACTTGAAAGTGTGGTGACCCACACATTTGGGCTCAACCTAATGGAAGTAAAAGTGAAAAAGAGTTAAGAGAAGTGCCCACACATATGGAAAAAAATTAGCACACATATTTTGTGAACTCAACCTAAAAAAAAACCAGAGGGCCGGGGCTAACTTCGACCGCGTCAAAGTTTGTATACCCGTGCAACTTTTTTGGTAACTCTTTCCTTACCTATTAGCCATCAATGTGGAAGAACGTTTTATATAAAAAGGCTTATGTTTGCGAAAGAATGGCCTACAATCATCGTAAATACCGAAGATATTGATCAAAATCACTGTTTTCCACCGATCGTTCCTATGGGAGCTATATGATATAGTCACCCGATCTTTATCAAATTCGGCACAGTCATTAACAGATATATTAAATTAAGAAATGTTTAATTTGAAAGCAATCGCGTTAAAAGTAACGAAGTAATTTACAAAAGTCACTGTTTTTGACCGATCGTTCCTTTGGGGGCTATACAATATAGTCATCCGATCTTTATTAAATTTGGCACAGTCGTTAATAGGCGTAATAAACTCTTTAATATTAAGTTTCACGATAATAGCGCAGAAAATAACGAAGTTATTGAGAAAAGTCACTGTTCGTGACTTTGGGGTTTGTATGGGAGCTATATGATATAGTGGTCCGATCCGGCTGAATCCGAGATATACAACCCCTGCAGTATATACAAGCCTACATGCAATTTCAGCTCTGTAGCTCTTACGGTCTAGGAGGAGTTTGCGTTGATCCAGACGGACGGACGGACGGACATGGCTAGTTGAACTCGTCTCATCGTGCTGATCAAGAATATATATACTTTGTATGGTCGGAGATGCTTCGTTCTATGCGTTGCACACTTCTGACCAAAATTAATATACCCTTTTTGCAAGGGTAAAAAAAAAATTAAACGGAAAATTGAAATACATAAAGTGTAAAGACGTGCAAAATTAAATAATGCGAGTCTCTCTGAAAGTTTAATGAAAATTGTGAATAATGTTAAAAGTTGAATAAAAGTCGAATAGGTGTAAAAAGAAAGAAAAATTTATTTCACAATTTCTTGGAAATTGCAACAGTTTTTACTGCTTCGGTTACCCATACACACACAGCATAAACGAAGAAAAACGAAACGAAAATGGCACAGTTAAATGACTTTCAATGTATTAGTCAGATGCTTCGGCTGGAAAAGAGAGAGAATATTGTTCTGTTGCACAAGTTTATTTTTGAAAAAAGAAGGAGATTGAAATAATTGAAAGCGGGTGCGCGAGTTTGAGGGCTATGAGATTGCTGAGTCGGACAATTTGTATAATGATAAAGGGATCTGGCTGTAATTTGTAATTTGCTTCGATTGCCTCACAACAAAAACGATTTAACGAAACACATATTTTGCAATTTAAAAAAGAATTCTTTGCTCAAAGATGCCGAAAATAACGACGAAACTGAAAACGAAGTGTCGCAAAACGACGAAGTGTGCGAAGCGAAAATTCATGCAGTGTACAAAATACAAGCAGCGGTTAAAAGCCAAGCAGTTTTTCCGAAGTTCCGAGGTTCGCTTTAAGCTTTCGCGATATAGAAGACTCTATCCGTTTGTTTAGTGGCGAAGGTAATCTATCTATCGAAGTATGGGTCCAAGATTTTGAAGATATGGCAGCTGTTATGTGTTGGAACGAGTTTCAAAAATTTTGTTCGCCAAACGATCGTTAAAAGGCCTAGCAAAAATGTTTTCTAATAATGAGCGAAATGTAACGACCTGGATTAAGCCAAAAGTCGCACTTCGTGCTGAATTTAAATCAACAACAAATAGCGCACAGTTACACAAGTCAATAGAAAAATAAAGAAAAACGAAAGTCTGCAGGAGTATTTTTTGTGCATGAAAGAAAAGTCATCTCGCGGAAATATTGAAGACTGTTCGCTGATACAATATGTGATCGATGGCATAGACGATACTGTGAATAACAAATCAATTTTATACGGGTCTAATAATATAAATGAATTCAAGCAGAAGCTAAAAATTTTTGAAGTTATTCGCGAGAAATCGAAAAATGAAAACAAATATACCAATGGTGCTGGCAAGCAGTATCCGAAAAACGACGATAAGTTTCAAACAATGCAAAAGAAAAGTGCAAACAAAGAACTCAAATGTTTTAATTGCGGCGCCAAGGGCTATACATCATTTAATTGCGATAATAAGAATAAGGGCAGAAAATGTTTTCAGTGTAATAATTTCGGACATATTGCCAAAGATTGCCCAATAAGCAGTGCCAAAGATGATTAAGCCAATACATGCAAAATTACGTCATCTCAAAATTTTATGTCTATTCCAGTTAAAATCGATAATATTAATTATAACGCGTTCTTAGACACCGGTAGCAAGTACAATTTAATATCTGAAGCAATGCTGAAAAACATGAATAATTCAATGTTGAGTGATTCTAACGTTTATTTAATCGGTTTCGGAAAGAAAAAAGACACAGATAAGATCAAAGCATCGGGTTCATTTAAATATACAGTCGATATTAACGGTGAGAAATACTGTTTGACATTTCTCTCAGTGGAGCAACAATTTATGGATGTGGAAATTGTTCTTGGCGAGGATTTCTGTAAGCAAGCTGAGGTTACAATCAGCTACAAAGGTCTAAAGGTGACAAGAACCCAGTGTTTAGAATCCGAAGTAAGTTCCTTTCTAAAAATCAATGTGGATGACTCTAGTGAACAGCAGGCCGACATAGGTCCAGCAGCAAGTAAAAGGGCTAAAGAAGCAGTTCAAAATTTGATACAGAATTATCATCCGGTAAGCGAAAAGTCAACAAATATTCAAATGCGACTAGTTCTAAATGATGATAAACCGATATACTTACGACCTCGACGATTCTCATATGAAGAGAGATGCATTATTGACAACCAAACAGATCAATGGCTGAATTGAAATATCAGAGTCTGAGTATACTAGCCCAGTCGTGCTTGTGAAAAAACGGGACGGATCAAATCGCTTATGCATGAATTAATAAAGTAATCATTAGAGATCATTTTCCACTTCCCTTAATAGAAGATCAGTTAGACAGGCTTCAAAATGCACGTATTTTCAGTTCCATAGATTTAAAAAATGTTTTTTTTTCATGTTGGCATTAAAAAAGGGAGCCGTAAGTATACTTCTTTCGAAACACATAATGGATAATTCCAGTTTCTTCGAGTTCCATTTGGTCTTTCGAACTCTCCCAGCGTCTTTCAACAGCATGTCAATGCTATATTTAGAGATCTAACCAGGAAAGGAGTAGCCATACCATATGTTGACGATATAATAATACCAGCAAAAACTGAAGACGAAGCGGTAGCCAATTTAAAAGATGTACTCAAACAATTCGAAGAATACGGGCTTGTTATGGGCTTATTACAGAGAAGCCAGTTTTGAAAATTTTTCATCAGCTACACGAAACGGAGCTTCAATCGACGGATTTGGCGCAGTCCCCTTTCCAGAAGTCGCCAGAGTTTATTTACTATGACAACGCTTCAAACTTGTTACAGATTGCAATGCTCTAGCTAAAACTATTCAGAAAAAGGATCTATGCACACGGGTAGCTCGTTGGATTTTCCAAATGCAAGAATTTCAATACGACGTCGAACACAGAGCGGGCACTCGAATACGCCATGCTGATGCACTCAGTCGGGTACCAATGATGATGATTAGCGAAACCAGTATGCATAGCAGAATACAGCATCTGCAAGCCCAGGATGACCAACTGAAGGCTATTATAGACGTATTGGCAGATAAGACGAATCACAATAACTATTTTTTAAAGGCTGGAGTTCTGCACAAACTTATCTCGGACAACGAACTTATTGTTATACCAACTAGTATGCAACGAGAACTAATAAAAGAGGCCCACGATCATGGTAATTTTTCCATCAAGAAGCCACGAGAGATCATTGGAAAACAATATTTCATACCGAATCTGGAAGAGAAAATAAAAAGATGTATAAGCTGTTGCATAAGATGTATCGTGACTAACCGCAAGCAAGAAAAACGAGAAGGAGAGCTTCATCCATTATACAAGAACAACCGCTAGTGACCTACCATATCGATTTTTTAGGACCTCTGGAATCAACGCATAAACAGTATAAACATATCCTGGCAGTCATCGATAGTTTTACCAAGTTTTGTTGGCTGTATAAAACAAATACGACTTCTACAAAAGATGCAGTTTTACGACTACAGGAGCAGAGCAAGGTTTTTGGGAATCCATCCCAAATAATATCGGACAAAGGATCAGCTTTTTCTTCGGAGGAATTTGACTTGTACTATAAAAGCGAAGGCATAAGACATCATCTCATCACGACGGGACTTCGCGACGATCCAAGAAAATGGTACAAATTTGGGTAAATGTTTACTATTACTACTCGAGATTTCAGTGTTGAAAAGTGGAAAAATCGGGTAAAGCTAGATTTCAGTGTTGTCAAACGCTATTTTTTATTTGGCGCACTGTTTGACTGCCCTGGTAGCCAAATATTTTAATCTAAACTCTAAAGTCGAGGAATATTCGGCTGCTCTGGCAGCCGAATATTGTATTCTAAACTATATTTGTTCTATAAAATCAAGAAATATTGTAAACTCAACAATATTTTCGTTTGTTGAGAATAGTGCGAACAAAAGATTCAAAAAGCCCGCGTATTCGAGTATCCAAAATTCGGCATTTGGCAACAACATCTCAAAATTGAACAGCTTTTTTTAGCCGGAAAAAGCTACTTTTAGCTATAGTCCCGCTAAAAATATTAATTTTCTTTTCTTAATTACTCAAAAACTACGAAATAAATCGCCAAGGCGCACCTGAGGTCGTGCTTGTGCAATTTTTCTCTTTCGTTTGATACCAAAATTATGTAGTTTAAGCGCGTTTTGGGCCCGAGTAATAATTGTAAACATTTACCCAAATTTGTAAATAATGTCCAGCAAGTCATCAATTCAACATTTAGTAGAAGTATAAAAACAACTCCATTTGAGCTGCTTACGGGAACAAAGATGCGACTAAAATCTGATATCAAAATCAAGGAAATGATAGAAGACGAAATGATTCAACATTTTAATGATGAGCGAGATAAACTACGTAAAGCAAAGCAACATATTCTACAAATTCAAGATAAAAACAATAACAGGTACAACTTAAGACGAAGACAAGCATCGAAGTGTAAGATAGGCGATTTAGTTGCCATCAAAAGAACCCAACTTGGTCCTGGGTTAAAGCTAAAGACGAAATATCTTGGTCCATAGCGGATCATAAGGGTAAAATTTAACGACACCTACGACGTGGCAAAAGACTCTGTATTCAGCGAAGGCCCAACGCAGACGAGCACTTGCGCTGAGTATGTGAAACCATGGGTACCATACGACGACAATACCCCAGTCCCACAGATAGAAATACAAATCGAATTGTAAAAAGTAACTATTATTTTCTTTAACAATAATTGTAAGGTTATTTGATTGCAATATCCCGTTTGCTTTGATTTGAAATTTTCAACTACAATTATAAATACTATTAGCAGCCAGCTTCGATTCTGGTTTTTATCAGAAAGAAACGGTTTAGAACTTATATATACATATTTTGGTTTTTTGTGATTGTCATTAGTGTATTCTTGTACTTTTTACTCTTTAGTTGTAAAGGCTTAATCTGCTCATTTCTTGACACAAGTCAGAAATGGTCACACATATATTTTGTTACCTTTAAAATTTGATTTATTAAACCCTTGCTGGGGGTATTATAAAATTGGTCAGGAGTTTGTAACGCACAGAACGAGACGTTTTCGACCCCATAAAGTATATATATTCTTGCTCAGCATGAGAAGCTGAGTCGGTATAGCCATGTCCGCCTTTTCGTCCGTCCGTTTTAAGAGCTATCGGGATAAAACTTGATATTTGAGCCACTTATAGCCCGCAGCAGATAAAGTATGAAAATTGTCAAAATTGAACGACTATATCATATAGTTCTAGAAGAAACATACAAAGATGAAGAAATTGGAGTATCTCTATAAAAATTTACTAATTTACTGTATATAAAATATCAGATCTCAAAATTTCGATCAGATCAGATAAATAGAACACAGTCAATAAAAATCAACTCTGCTTATAGCTTTGCCGGTAGCGCTAAACAACAGAGCTCATGCATACACACACAGACGTAACACTTCATAAACTGTATAAGTTTGCGTGCCATGTTTTGCTTTTGAAATGAGCGAAGAAAAAGAAAAAAATTGTAATGTTTTGTTTATGTATTGATGAATATTATATAAATTAAACACTTCCTTCACTCACGGTATAAAAAATACAATTTTTATTTAAAGTCACTTTACAATTACAACTTAATGATAACTGAAAGATTCTGACTGAGTGAATTCCGCGGAGCTAAAGCGAAGTTTTACCGGATGGTTTGGACTTAGGCTTAAGACTGATTTTCTATGATTTGATTATGTTGGATGAAGGCTTGGATAATTGACGTCGTCGCAGGCGGCGGCGTTGGCTGAGTCCAATAGTCCACTAAAAGCGTGGGACCATTCTTTGTTTACACAAGTGTTCAGGACCATTCTTTGTTTATTGCCGAAATTTGTGGGGTGATTCTGGGTATCAGGTTTGTTGTTTATCCTAACGATCGGACTGTTGCTGGGGATAGGCGATCATGCGACAAATTGGCATCTGACGATTGAGTGGGGTGACTTGTTGTTTATCCTAGCTATCGGACTGTTATTTGAGACAGGCGATCATGCGACAAATGGGCATGTGACGACTGGGTGAGGTTGACCAATGGGAATTGCTTGTGATGATGAAATAGGATCGGCCAATGGGCATGTGTTGACGGACTTGGGTTTTATGGTATAAGTACTTGACTCCTTGTTATGATAGAAGTGCTTAACTCCTCCCCTTTAAGTGCGGACGTCCTCGGTCGCAACAACATATTGAACTGGCGCGATTGAGACTTCCATTGGTGGACCATAATTGCCTGTTTCGTGGCTGCAGAATTTTTTGATGATGTAATATGTTATCACTGCGGTTGCCAGAAGGGTTAGAACAATCCAGCTTGACGAAGACATAATCAAGTTGTTTCTTTGGATTCTCTCCAGATTATTAGTATTATTGATGTGTAGTTCCTTGATCATTTCCAGAGATAACCTTTCACCTCTTTGCTGCTTATCTGATAGTAATTGCAACAGCGGCGGTTGAACCTCGACTTCAAAGCGTGTCTTCACAATATACCAGGAGTCTTCTATGACGACTGCCGCGTTTTCCGCTTGAATTATGAAGGTGCCTTCTAGGGTAATGTTTTCTCCATTGATGTTGATGTCTCCTTGAAATTGGTTCAGCAGCAAGGTACCGGGCATTATTTCCGAATGGGATTTTACGTGCTGGTTGTTGATGACCTTACTTTGTGGATTCCTTCTTTGCAAGTAGGCTCCCTACACATTTACTGTTTTCTAAATTAGTCAGATCTTCCAGTTTACAGATTGTCTTACCATTATGAATTTTACATTTATTCTTACTGATTAACCCGAAGTATTTCTTGTTACATTTCATGATATTCTCATAGTCTATTTCTTCTATAAATTTTTGATATTTAATTGGTATTGCAAGGATTTGTTTACAAATTTCATTAATTACTCTGGGTAGGCTAACAATATAAACGAGTGATTTACCGTCTGAGGCTATGCTGACCTCGGCAAACTCTATTAGTTCTTCAATGTTTACAAATGTTAGGCTCTCTTCTTTAATTGTGTCAATAAAATCTATTTCAGCAGAGGACAGTATTAATGAGTTTACGGTATTGGCCTTAGCCCAATCAATTGCGTAAATAATACATATTTGTTATTTCTTCTCTTAAAAGACTCAATTTAAATTTGGTTATTTCGATTTCTTCTGACTTATTATTATATTCGGGTTTACCTCTAATTAATATGGTATTAGTTATCTTAATTAAATCGTTTATCTTATTTTCTATTAGATTATTAATAATGACCTGCCGATTATTGTTTTCCAATTGTTCATTGATCTTATCTACCACAATCTTATGATCCTCGTGATCAGGTGTGCCCGCTAACCATTTCCAAGCCGTGCCAAGTATATCAAGCGATCTTTTGTTTCTGAATTTCATCGGCTGAAGCCTCCTTAATTCGTTCTGTATCCGAGTTATCTCATAGGCCAAAAAAGGTTGATACGGACTAAGGTTTGATGAATTCTTAACGACTTCTTTTAGAACGGATATGGCCATTTGATATTTTTCTAATTCGATGACGTGAATGATTTTAAACGTTCCGTTCTGGCGCGCGGCTAACCCGGTTTCCAACATGACCACTCTTGACTTAGTATAGTCTAATATGGTTGTGTGACCCCAGCAAAGTGGTAACATGAGCAATCTGTCGGAAGAGGATGTTTATCAATACTTCAAGTGGTTTTTATGAACTATCCTTCCTGACCTGGTTTTAATCTTGGTATTAAGATCTTCGGCTACTATTTCTTTTTTATATCTAGACGTTAGTTTCGAGCCTAGCCGTTTATTAATCCTAACGTAGATGATTTCACCTGGATCGTAAATTTTGACGGGTTTTTTTTGTTTTATTATGGTACTCTAGGTCCTTATTTTGCTTCTTTAAAATGGTTTCTGCAATCTTTTCCCTTTCAAGTGCTAATTTTTCTGGATTATGGATTAAATTTGTTACAAAAAATGCTTCTATTGGCTTTTTGTTGGTGGTACTATGGATGGTTTTATTGTATTCGTCAACGGCTTTGAATATTAAATCCTCGAATTCCATTTCGGGGGTGCTCTAGCTTCAAGCATCTCATTATTTCTGTATGTTGAATGAAATCTTTCTACTTGGCCGTTGCTAGACGAAGTATATGGTGGAGTAGTGTGGACTTGTATACCTAACTGATTATTCAAAAGAAATTTTATTGATGCAGAATTTAAAGCCTTTTCGTTATCCATCACCACGGTTTTTGTCATACCGAAGGCTATTAACAACTCACGTAAGGGTACTTTAAGATGTTCTGCTGCTTTTGAGTTTACGAGTTTAACTTGCGCGTATTTAGAAAACTTGTCTATTGCGGTTAAAATAATCTTATTTTGGGTGGAATATAAATCTATATGAATAATTTCACCTGGATATTTCGGAATAGGGGTTTGTTGTATTTCTTGGTTCGGAGGGTGTCTTTGGTATTTAGAGAGTTTGCACGTTTGGCAAGAGTTTACTATTGCTTCTATCTTTTTCTTCAAACCGGGGAAAAAATATTCAGATAAAATTTGTTTTTTATTTTCAACGGAATTTCTATGTGCTCTGAGGTGTTCTTTTATTATGATATCTTGTTGTTGAGTCTGATCATGGACATCTATAGTTTGAATATGCGTGAATCTTGCCTTGTAATTCCTAAAATGCTCTGGAAATATTTGTTGAATTTTTCCCAAGATACTTTCGGAAGTAAAAATACCATTAACTATTCTAGGATCCATTTTTTCTTTCAAGATGGTTACAAGATCTTCTTCGGAATAATTGTTTCTCACTATTGTATGTCTATGATATGTAGGGAACGGTATTTCAAAGGTAGTGGATTCATTATCACCAGTGAGGATAAACAATTGGTTTTTAAAGACATTGATGGGGATTTCCATTGCTGGAATGAGTTCATGACCTGAGCTTTCATCACTATGGGCTGTAGCTGACGTACTGCTAGCATTTATGCTGGTAGGGTTTCTAGAGAGTGCGTCTGCTACCACATTTGAGCTACCCGGTTTATATTTCAACTCGTAGTTATATTCCTCCAGGTAACTTTTCCATTTCTTCAGCTTTGTGTTGTTATTTTTCGGGCTGAGAGCATAAGTGAGAGTCTGGTGGTCAGTGTAAATGATCACTTTGGATTTGCCGTATAAATACATCCTTAACTTATCCAATGCCCATACTATTGCTAGCATTTCTCTTTCGTTTGTAGCATAATTTTCTTCGGCCTTGAATAACGCACGGGAAAGGAATGTAATGGGTCTACCGTTCTGTTCTAGAGAAGCTCCTAATGCAAAGTTTGAAGCATCAGTGGTTAGATGGAACTCTTGTTTAAAATTAGGGTATGCTAACATCACATCTTGTGATACTAATGCATTTTTCACTTTCTCAAACGCATCGAGTTCGGCTTCACCGAATCGGACTTCAATCTTGCTTGAGACATTCTTTTTAGCTCTGCCATGTTTCAGACTAGCTAACTTAGCAAAATCTTTGATAAATCTTCTGTAATAACTAGCTAATCCCAGGAAGGACCTTAGTTGTTTTAGGTTCTTTGGTATGGGGAACTTTTTAATGGCTTGAATTTTCTCTGGATTGGTTTTAACTCCTTCCCTTGAGATAACTACGCCTAGGAAGTCAACACTGTGTCTTAGGAATTTGCATTTATCTACTTGGATCTTCATATTTGCTTTGGACAAGGTAGAAAATACTAGAGCTAGATGTCGGAAATGCTCTTCCTCAGATTTACTGAATATTATTATATCATCAATGTAGACATAGCAAATTTTTCCGATGAGGTCTCTCAAGATGTCATCGAGAGCTCTTTGGAATATTGATGGGGAATTTTTTAGACCAAAGGGGAGTCTTGTGAACTCGTATTTCCCTCCATTTACAGAAAATGCTGTTTTTTCAATATCAGATTCCTTAAGGGAAATCTGATGAAATCCGCTCTTTAGATCAAGAACAGAGAAATACTTATTGTTGCCCAACTGCGGAACCATTTCTCCGATTTCGGGGATAGGATACTTATCCGAAACTGTAACTGCATTGAGCTTTCTGTAATCAATGACCATCCTATATTTCTTATTCCCAAGCTGTCGCTCTTTTTAGGGACTATCCATACAGGGGAATTATAGGGCGACCGTGAGGGTCGTATTATACCATCTCGTAGTAATTCTTGTAGCTGGTCTTCTACTACTTCTTTGAGATAAGCTGGGTACGGATAATGTTTGGTGTAGACTGGAGTGTCTGTTGTCGTTCGGATTTCTCCTTGGACATTAGTAGCATAAGTCAACTTCTTATTTGGGTCTGCGAAAAGCGATTCGTACTCCTCTTGGAGTGCCTTTAACCCTAGTTTCTGCTGATTGGTGAGCTCCTCTGATTCGATCGTATGGACCTGATGAGCTCGCATCTGCTTTACTTTAACAACGTGAGAGTTGTTGACAAATAATAGATCTTTCCCTATATCAATAATGACATTTAATTCTCTTAGTGTGTCATTACCTAGAATCCCATGGAACGGATTCAAATTAGGTAATAAGAAGAAAGTTATAGGTTTGTTGGTTTCGTTAAATAAACCCAAATGGATATGGCTGGTGATTAGAATGCGACCACTTACGGTGTTCGCGTAAAACTTGAGTTCATTTGTTTTGTTTTGACATTTCTGGTTGGACATAGTTTTTGTTGGATCCGGTATCTATTAAGAAATTGTATGCGGTTCCGTCTTTGTCCCGGACAACAAAGTACGGCAAAGAGGAACACTTTAACATAAAAAATTAACGGTGTCCTCAATCTGTGGCTGTTGAGGTTCCTGTGATTGTGATTTGGTTTCCTCTTTATTCTGCGGGACTAACTCTGAGTTGTCCCCTTGTGAGGTAAAATATTCCTCCTGCTGTTGATATTCACGAACCTCAGAATATGGGACTAATTCGTAAAGGTCTTCTTGGCCTTGGTAAGCAGACTGATAATCGGACATATCGGAGTAATGCTCTTCTTGAGGCGGTATGGTGATATATTGTTCACCTGACATACCGGTTTTGATATGGAATTGCCTCTGTACTTTATTGGGAAAATTTCCGGTGGACTGGTTGACTCTTTTGAGAGCAAATTGTTGTGGTGAATTAGCGTTTGGCTTGTTCATGTAGTCAACTTTTTTTGTTAGAATAGAACCGTCGACATCCATAGGAGTTGGTGCCGGCTGAGGCTTCGGAGCAAATGGCCTCGGTGGTGCATTGAAAAACATGGGGTTTTTCGTTTGAGGGAATTTATTTTGGGGAATGAACACGTTTTGCATTGGTTTTTGATTATAAAAGTTGTTGTTATTATAAGGTTTTGGTGGAATTGCCGGTATGTATGATTGTTGAGGTTGCAAGTAATTTTTTGCATAATGCGGGGGTTTTGGTCCTACTCGTGGACGAGTGTCACGTTGGCTGATATTGTTCCTAGCCCTTTTATTGTCCAACATCTCGCACAGTTGCAATGCATGCCTCAGATCTCTGGGTTGAGCTAAGCTCATTCTGTCTGATAGATCTCCGTTAAGACCTCTGATGAAGGTATCTAGAGCCCTATCTCTGACCTGTTTTGCCATGGCTTCCATAGTCTCGGGAGTATAACCCAGTGTTTCGATTTGGTCTAGTATTAACGACATCTCTTGGTAAACAGCGAAGTAAAATTGATGAATGGATGCGCCTTTCTGGGTCATGGTGAATAGCTGGTATTCTAGTGTGCTTAAATCTCGTTTGTCTGAGTACTCAGATAACAGACACTGAGAGATTGCACCCCAATGTAAAGCAGTGCGATATACTTTCAACAGTGTATTCGCATGGCCTGTAATTTTGCCTCGAATGGTTACCAGAATTGCAAAGTATTTGGGTGTTCCCTGAATGGGGGCGTACAATTCCATCAAACGTGTGGCGGAAGCAAACCATGTTGAGAATTCTTCACGACTACCTGAGAATTTGTCAAGATTTTTTACGATATCTGGCACTTTGTCTAATTCATGCCAGTTATCCTGAACGCTAGCTGTCTGGTCCCTAAAGGGAATGTGTCCTGGCTGAGAATAATTTAATTGTTTCATTTTCCTGTAGCTGAGATGACAAAATTGTTTGGATAGCTACATCTAATCCTTGTATCGACAGTGCCTCTATTCTATTTACGGCTGCTGCACCTGAGGTGGATGCTGTCGGAGCATCGGAAACTGCTGCCTGACTACCACCCTGCTGGAGGACTGCTGCTTTAACCCAGTTGTCATTAGTCATTTTGGAAAAAATATTTCGAACCAGGTTTCTTTCAAGGAAATAAGTGTTGCGATATCGCGAATATTATGACGTCACGAACGATATAATGCCGCGAAAATTGGATTTTAGTTTATATTGACAAAGGTATAGCGGTATGTCCGCTAATCTTAGTGGAAATGGTTTTTGGTACTTAAATACTTAGTTTGTGGTATTATGCAAATTTTTCAATATTAGATGATTATTCTCTTTTTTTTCCAAAATTATTTTTTAAATCTTAATTTGTGGTATTATGCAAATTTTTCAATATTAAATGATTATTCTCTTTTTTTCAAAATTATTTCTTAAATCTTAATTTGTGGTATTATGCAAAATTTTTCAATATTAAATGATTATTCCCTTTTTTACAAAAAAATTTTTTTTAAATTTTGAATTATTTCTTTCCCCTTCCCCTTTTTTTTTGGGATTACTTATTACTAGTTTCTTTTTCAATTTTTGATTCTTTTTTCTTGAGTGAGAAAAAAATTTAATTAAAGATTTTATAAATATTTTAGCTTGTGTTTTTCCTTTTTTCTTTTTAAATTTAAACTTTTGGTTTTGGTTCACAAATTTTTTCTCACTGTGTTTACACAAATTCTTTTTTCTTTTCTTGATTTTCTTTCACTTAGAATTATTTTGCTTAACTTACATTATTAATAACATCTTCGGTGCTTGTACTGATCGGCTTGTAGGAGGGCTCGCTTTTCCAACGTTGAAGGTACTAACGCTCCTGGGCAAACACGTTTGGGTTATCAGTTTTCCTCTGAACGGATCTTGGAGGAAATTGCAGCGATAAATTTGACCCTGTCTGATTCTTAGTGTAGTTCAATATAGTGTTTCTTATTTCGTTGACACTTTAAGGCATTTAACGCGTTTTCTCGGTCACGACCACTGATATCTTTCACTAACACTCGATCAAGTTTTATTTAGCAGGGTCCCTGCTCGGGCGCCAATTAAACACTTCCTTCACTCACGGTATAAAAAAATACAATTTTTATTTAAAGTCACTTTACAATTACAACTTAATGATAACTGAAAGATTCTGACTGAGTGAATTCCGCGGAGCTAAAGCGAAGTTTTACCGGATGGTTTGGACTTAGGCTTAAGACTGATTTTCTATGATTTGATTATGTTGGATGAAGGCTTGGATAATTGACGTCGTCGCAGGCGGCGGCGTTGGCTGAGTCCAATAGTCCACTAAGAGCGTGGGACCATTCTTTGTTTACACAAGTGTTCAGGACCATTCTTTGTTTATTGCCGAAATTTGTGGGGTGATTCTGGGTATCAGGTTTGTTGTTTATCCTAACGATCGGACTGTTGCTGGGGATAGGCGATCATGCGACAAATTGGCATCTGACGATTGAGTGGGGTGACTTGTTGTTTATCCTAGCTATCGGACTGTTATTTGAGACAGGCGATCATGCGACAAATGGGCATGTGACGACTGGGTGGGGTTGACCAATGGGAATTGCTTGTGATGATGAAATAGGATCGGCCAATGGGCATGTGTTGACGGACTTGGGTTTTATGGTATAAGTACTTGACTCCTTGTTATGATAGAAGTGCTTAACTCCTCCCCCTTTAAGTGCGGACGTCCTCGGTCGCAACAACATATTGAACTGGTGCGATTGAGACTTCCATTGGTGGACCATGGTTGCCTGTTTCGTGGCTGCAGAATTTTTTGATGATGTAATATGTTATCACTGCGGCTGCCAGAAGGGTTAGAATAATCCAGCTTGACGAAGACATAATCAAGTTGTTTCTTTGGATTCTCTCCAGATTATTAGTATTATTGATGTGTAGTTCCTTGATCATTTCCAGAGATAACCTTTCACCTCTTTGCTGCTTATCTGATAGTAATTGCAACAGCGGCGGTTGAACCTCGACTTCAAAGCGTGTCTTCACAATATACCAGGAGTCTTCTATGACGACTGTCGCGTTTTCCGCTTGAATTATGAAGGTGCCTTCTAGGGTAATATTTTCTCCATTGATGTTGATGTCTCCTTGAAATTGGTTCAGCAGCAAGGTACCGGGCATTATTTCCGAATGGGATTTTACGTGCTGGTTGTTGATGACCTTACATTGTGGATTCCTTCTTTGCAAGTAGGCTCCTACACATTTACTGTTTTCTAAATTAGTCAGATCTTCCAGTTTACAGATTGTCTTACCATTATGAATATTACATTTATTCTTATTGATTAACCCGAAGTATTTCTTGTTACATTTCATGATATTCTCATAGTCTATTTCTTCTATAAATTTTTGATATTTAATTGGTATTGCAAGGATTTGTTTACAAATTTCATTAATTACTCTGGGTAGGCTAACAATATAAAGGAGTGATTTACCGTCTGAGGCTATGCTGACCTCGGCAAACTCTATTAGTTCTTCAATGTTTACAAATGTTAGGCTCTCTTCTTTAATTGTGTCAATAAAATCTATTTCAGCAGAGGACAGTATTAATGAGTTTACGGTATTGGCCTTAGCCCAATCAATTGCGTAAATAATATTTGTTATTTCTTCTCTTAAAAGACTCAATTTAAATTTGGTTATTTCGATTTCTTCTGTCTTATTATTATATTCGGGTTTACCTCTAATTAATATGGTATTAGTTATCTTAATTAAATCGTTTATCTTATTTTCTATTAGATTATTAATAATGACCTGCCGATTATTGTTTTCCAATTGTTCATTGATCTTATCTACCACAATCTTATGATCCTCGTGATCAGGTGTGCCCGCTAACCATTTCCAAGCCGTGCCAAGTATATCAAGCGATCTTTTGTTTCTGAATTTCATCGGCTGAAGCCTCCTTAATTCGTTCTGTATCCGAGTTATCTCATAGGCCAAAAAAGGTTGATACGGACTAAGGTTTGATGAATTCTTAACGACTTCTTTTAGAACGGATATGGCCATTTGATATTTTTCTAATTCGATGACGTGAATGATTTTAAACGTTCCGTTCTGGCGCGCGGCTAACCCGGTTTCCAACATGACCACTCTTGACTTAGTATAGTCTAATATGGTTGTGTGACCCCAGCAAAGTGGTAACATGAGCAATCTGTCGGAAGAGGATGTTTATCAATACTTCAAGTGGTTTTTATGAACTATCCTTCCTGACCTGGTTTTAATCTTGGTATTAAGATCTTCGGCTACTATTTCTTTTTTATATCTAGACGTTAGTTTCGAGCCTAGCCGTTTATTAATCCTAACGTAGATGATTTCACCTGGATCGTAAATTTTGACGGGTTTTTTTGTTTTATTATGGTACTCTAGGTCCTTATTTTGCTTCTTTAAAATGGTTTCTGCAATCTTTTCCCTTTCAAGTGCTAATTTTTCTGGATTATGGATTAAATTTGTTACAAAAAATGCTTCTATTGGCTTTTTGTTGGTGGTACTATGGATGGTTTTATTGTATTCGTCAACGGCTTTGAATATTAAATCCTCGAATTCCATTTCGGGGTGCTCTAGCTTCAAGCATCTCATTATTTCTGTATATGTTGAATGAAATCTTTCTACTTGGCCGTTGCTAGACGAAGTATATGGTGGAGTAGTGTGGACTTGTATACCTAACTGATTATTCAAAAGAAATTTTATTGATGCAGAATTTAAAGCCTTTTCGTTATCCATCACCACGGTTTTTGTCATACCGAAGGCTATTAACAACTCACGTAAGGGTACTTTAAGATGTTCTGCTGCTTTTGAGTTTACGAGTTTAACTTGCGCGTATTTAGAAAACTTGTCTATTGCGGTTAAAATAATCTTATTTTGGGTGGAATATAAATCTATATGAATAATTTCACCTGGATATTTCGGAATAGGGGTTGGTTGTATTTCTTGGTTCGGAGGGTGTCTTTGGTATTTAGAGAGTTTGCACGTTTGGCAAGAGTTTACTATTGCTTCTATCTTTTTCTTCATACCGGGGAAAAAATATTCAGATAAAATTTGTTTTTTATTTTCAACGGAATTTCTATGTGCTCTGAGGTGTTCTTTTTTTATGATATCTTGTTGTTGAATCTGATCATGGACATCTATAGTTTGAATATGCGTGAACCTTGCCTTGTAATTCCTAAAATGCTCTGGAAATATTTGTTGAATTTTTCCCAAGATACTTTCGGAAGTAAAAATACCATTAACTATTCTAGGATCCATTTTTTCTTTCAAGATGGTTACAAGATCTTCTTCGGAATAATTGCTTCTCACTATTGTATGTCTATGATATGTAGGGAACGGTATTTCAAAGGTAGTGGATTCGTTATCACCAGTGAGGATAAACAATTGGTTTTTAAAGACATTGATGGGGATTTCCATTGCTGGAATGAGTTCATGACCTGAGCTTTCATCACTATGGGCTGTAGCTGACGTACTGCTAGCATTTATGCTGGTAGGGTTTCTAGAGAGTGCGTCTGCTACCACATTTGAGCTACCCGGCTTATATTTCAACTCGTAGTTATATTCCTCCAGGTAACTTTTCCATTTCTTCAGCTTTGTGTTGTTATTTTTCGGGCTGAGAGCATAAGTGAGAGTCTGGTGGTCAGTGTAAATGATCACTTTGGATTTGCCGTATAAATACATCCTTAACTTATCCAATGCCCATACTATTGCTAGCATTTCTCTTTCGTTTGTAGCATAATTTTTTTCGGCCTTGGATAACGCACGGGAAAGGAATGTAATGGGTCTACCGTTCTGTTCTAGAGAAGCTCCTAATGCAAAGTTTGAAGCATCAGTGGTTAGATGGAACTCTTGTTTAAAATCAGGGTATGCTAACATCACATCTTGTGATACTAATGCATTTTTCACTTTCTCAAAGGCATCGAGTTCGGCTTCACCGAATCGGACTTCAATCTTGCTTGAGACATTCTTTTTAGCTCTGCCATGTTCTCCTCTCAATAACGCCGTCAAGGGTCTAGCTAACTTAGCAAAATCTTTGATAAATCTTCTGTAATAACTAGCTAATCCCAGGAAGGACCTTAGTTGTTTTAGGTTCTTTGGTATGGGGAACTTTTTAATGGCTTGAATTTTCTCTGGATTGGTTTTAACTCCTTCCCTTGAGATAACTACGCCTAGGAAGTCAACACTGTGTCTTAGGAATTTGCATTTATCTACTTGGACCTTCATATTTGCTTTGGACAAGGTAGAAAAAACTAGGCTAGATGTCGGAAATGCTCTTCCTCAGATTTACTGAATATTATTATATCATCAATGTAGACATAGCAAATTTTTCCGATGAGGTCTCTCAAGATGTCATCGAGAGCTCTTTGGAATATTGATGGGGAATTTTTTAGACCAAAGGGGAGTCTTGTGAACTCGTATTTCCCTCCATTTACAGAAAATGCTGTTTTTTCAATATCAGATTCCTTAAGGGAAATCTGATGAAATCCGCTCTTTAGATCAAGAACAGAGAAATACTTATTGTTGCCCAACTGCGCAACCATTTCTCCGATTTCAGGGATAGGATACTTATCCGAAACTGTAACTGCATTGAGCTTTCTGTAATCAATGACCATCCTATATTTCTTATTCCCAAGGCTGTCGCTCTTTTTAGGGACTATCCATACAGGGGAATTATAGGGCGACCGTGAGGGTCGTATTATACCATCTCGTAGTAATTCTTGTAGCTGGTCTTCTACTACTTCTTTGAGAGAAGCTGGGTACGGATAATGTTTGGTGTAGACTGGAGTGTCTGTTGTCGTTCGGATTTCTCCTTGGACATTAGTAGCATAAGTCAACTTCTTATTTGGGTCTGCGAAAAGCGATTCGTACTCCTCTTGGAGTGCCTTTAACCCTAGTTTCTGCTGATTGGTGAGCTCCTCTGATTCGATCGTATGGACCTGATGAGCTCGCATCTGCTTTACTTTAACAACGTGAGAGTTGTTGACAAATAATAGATCTTTCCCTATATCAATAATGGCGTTTAATTCTCTTAGTGTGTCATTACCTAGAATCCCATGGAACGGATTCAAATTAGGTAATAAGAAGAAAGTTATAGGTTTGTTGGGTTCGTTAAATAAACCCAAATGGATATGGCTGGTGATTAGAATGCTACCACTTACGGTGTTCGCGTAAAACTTGTGTTCATTTGTTTTGACGTTTTTGGCTATTTCTGGTTGGACATAGTTTTTGTTGGAGCCGGTATCTATTAAGAAATTGTATGCTGTTCCGTCTTTGTCCCGGACAACAAAGTACGGCAAAGAGGAACACTTTAACCTAAAAAATTAACGGTGTCCTCAATTTGTGGCTGTTGAGGTTCCTGTGATTGTGATTTGGTTTCCTCTTTATTCTGCGGGACTAACTCTGAGTTGTCCCCTTGTGAGGTAAAATATTCCTCCTGCTGTTGATATTCACGAACCTCAGAATATGGGACTAATTCGTAAAGGTCTTCTTGGCCTTGGTAAGCAGACTGATAATCGGACATATCGGAGTAATGCTCTTCTTGAGGCGGTATGGTGATATATTGTTCACCTGACATACCGGTTTCGATATGGAATTGCCTCTGTACTTTATTGGGAAAATTTCCGGTGGACTGGTTGACTCTTTTGAGAGCAAATTGTTGTGGTGAATTAGCGTTTGGCTTGTTCATGTAGTCAACTTTTTTTGTTAGAATAGAGCCGTCGACATCCATAGGAGTTGGTGCCGGCTGAGGCTTCGGAGCAAATGGCCTCGGTGGTGCATTGAAAAACATGGGGTTTTTCGTTTGAGGGAATTTATTTTGGGGAATGAACACGTTTTGCATTGGTTTTTGATTATAAAAGTTGTTGTTATTATAAGGTTTTGGTGGAATTGCCGGTATGTATGATTGTTGAGGTTGCAAGTAATTTTTTGCATAATGCGGGGGTTTTGGTCCTACTGGTGGACGAGTGTCACGATGGCTGATATTGTTCCTAGCCCTTTTATTGTCCAACATCTCGCACAGTTGCAATGCATGCCTCAGATCTCTGGGTTGAGCTAAGCTCATTCTGTCTGATAGATCTCCGTTAAGACCTCTGATGAAGGTATCTAGAGCCCTATCTCTGACCTGTTTTGCCATGGCTTCCATAGTCTCGGGAGTATAACCCAGTGTTTCGATTTGGTCTAGTATTAACGACATCTGTTGGTAAACGGCGAAGTAAAATTGATGAATGGATGCGCCTTTCTGGGTCATGGTGAATAGCTGGTATTCTAGAGTGCTTAAATCTCGTTTGTCTGAGTACTCAGATAACAGACACTGAGAGATTGCACCCCAATGTAAAGCAGTGCGATATACTTTCAACAGTGTATTCGCATGGCCTGTAATTTTGCCTCGAATGGTTACCAGAATTGCAAAGTATTTGGGTGTTCCCTGAATGGGGGCGTACAATTCCATCAAACGTGTGGCGGAAGCAAACCATGTTGAGAATTCTTCACGACTACCTGAGAATTTGTCAAGATTTTTTACGATATCTGGCACTTTGTCTAATTCATGCCAGTTATCCTGGACGCTAGCTGTCTGGTCCCTAAAGGGAATGTGTCCTGGCTGAGAAAAATTTAATTGTTTCACTATTTCCTGTAGCTGAGATGACAAAATTGTTTGGATAGCTACATCTAATCCTTGTATCGACAGTGCCTCTATTCTATTTACGGCTGCTGCACCTGAGGTGGATGCTGTCGGAGCATCGGAAGCTGCTGCCTGACTACCACCCTGCTGGAGGACTGCTGCTTTAACCCAGTTGTCATTAGTCATTTTGGAAAAAATATTTCGAACCAGGTTTCTTTCAAGGAAATAAGTGTTACGATATCGCGAATATTATGACGTCACGAACGATATAATGCCGCGAAAATTGAATTTCAGTTTATATTGACAAAGGTATAGCGGTATGTCCGCTAATCTTGGTGGAAATGGTTTTTGGTACTTAAATACTTAGTTTGTGGTATTATGCAAATTTTTCAATATTAGATGATTATTCTCTTTTTTTTCAAAATTATTTTTTTAAATCTTAATTTGTGGTATTATGCAAATTTTTCAATATTAAATGATTATTCTCTTTTTTTTTTTTTTTTTAAAATTAAAAAATTTTTTTTTTTTTTACAAAAAAAATTTTTTTTAAATTTTGAATTATTTCTTTCCCCCCTTTTTTTTGGGATTACTTATTACTAGTTTCTTTTTCAATTTTTGATTCTTTTTTCTTGAGTGAGAAAAAAATTTAATTAAGGATTTTATAAATATTTTAGCTTGTGTTTTCCTTTTTTCTTTTTAAATTTAAACTTTTGGTTTTGGTTCACAAATTTTTTCTCACTGTGTTTACACAAATTCTTTTTTCTTTTCTTGATTTTCTTTCACTTAGAATTATTTTGCTTAACTTACATTATTAATAACATCTTCGGTGCTTGTACTGATCGGCTTGTAGGAGGGCTCGCTTTTCCAACGTTGAAGGTACTAACGCTCCTGGGCAAACACGTTTGGGTTATCAGTTTTCCTCTGAACGGATCTTGGAGGAAATTGCAGCGATAAATTTGACCCTGTCTGATTCTTAGTGTAGTTCAATATAGTGTTTTTATTTCGTTGACACTTTAAGGCATTTAACGCGTTTTCTCGGTCACGACCACTGATATCTTTCACTAACACTCGATCAAGTTTTATTTAGCAGGGTCCCTGCTCGGGCGCCAATTAAACACTTCCTTCACTCACGGTATAAAAAAATACAATTTTTATTTAAAGTCACTTTACAATTACAACTTAATGATAACTGAAAGATTCTGACTGAGTGAATTCCGCGGAGCTAAAGCGAAGTTTTACCGGATGGTTTGGACTTAGGCTTAAGACTGATTTTCTATGATTTGATTATGTTGGATGAAGGCTTGGATAATTGACGTCGTCGCAGGCGGCGGCGTTGGCTGAGTCCAATAGTCCACTAAGAGCGTGGGACCATTCTTTGTTTACACAAGTGTTCAGGACCATTCTTTGTTTATTGCCGAAATTTGTGGGGTGATTCTGGGTATCAGGTTTGTTGTTTATCCTAACGATCGGACTGTTGCTGGGGATAGGCGATCATGCGACAAATTGGCATCTGACGATTGAGTGGGGTGACTTGTTGTTTATCCTAGCTATCGGACTGTTATTTGAGACAGGCGATCATGCGACAAATGGGCATGTGACGACTGGGTGGGGTTGACCAATGGGAATTGCTTGTGATGATGAAATAGGATCGGCCAATGGGCATGTGTTGACGGACTTGGGTTTTATGGTATAAGTACTTGACTCCTTGTTATGATAGAAGTGCTTAACTCCTCCCCCTTTAAGTGCGGACGTCCTCGGTCGCAACAACATATTGAACTGGCGCGATTGAGACTTCCATTGGTGGACCATGGTTGCCTGTTTCGTGGCTGCAGAATTTTTTGATGATGTAATATGTTATCACTGCGGCTGCCAGAAGGGTTAGAATAATCCAGCTTGACGAAGACATAATCAAGTTGTTTCTTTGGATTCTCTCCAGATTATTAGTATTATTGATGTGTAGTTCCTTGATCATTTCCAGAGATAACCTTTCACCTCTTTGCTGCTTATCTGATAGTAATTGCAACAGCGGCGGTTGAACCTCGACTTCAAAGCGTGTCTTCACAATATACCAGGAGTCTTCTATGACGACTGTCGCGTTTTCCGCTTGAATTATGAAGGTGCCTTCTAGGGTAATGTTTTCTCCATTGATGTTGATGTCTCCTTGAAATTGGTTCAGCAGCAAGGTACCGGGCATTATTTCCGAATGGGATTTTACGTGCTGGTTGTTGATGACCTTACATTGTGGATTCCTTCTTTGCAAGTAGGCTCCTACACATTTACTGTTTTCTAAATTAGTCAGATCTTCCAGTTTACAGATTGTCTTACCATTATGAATTTTACATTTATTCTTATTGATTAACCCGAAGTATTTCTTGTTACATTTCATGATATTCTCATAGTCTATTTCTTCTATAAATTTTTGATATTTAATTGGTATTGCAAGGATTTGTTTACAAATTTCATTAATTACTCTGGGTAGGCTAACAATATAAAGGAGTGATTTACCGTCTGAGGCTATGCTGACCTCGGCAAACTCTATTAGTTCTTCAATGTTTACAAATGTTAGGCTCTCTTCTTTAATTGTGTCAATAAAATCTATTTCAGCAGAGGACAGTATTAATGAGTTTACGGTATTGGCCTTAGCCCAATCAATTGCGTAAATAATATTTGTTATTTCTTCTCTTAAAAGACTCAATTTAAATTTGGTTATTTCGATTTCTTCTGACTTATTATTATATTCGGGTTTACCTCTAATTAATATGGTATTAGTTATCTTAATTAAATCGTTTATCTTATTTTCTATTAGATTATTAATAATGACCTGCCGATTATTGTTTTCCAATTGTTCATTGATCTTATCTACCACAATCTTATGATCCTCGTGATCAGGTGTGCCCGCTAACCATTTCCAAGCCGTGCCAAGTATATCAAGCGATCTTTTGTTTCTGAATTTCATCGGCTGAAGCCTCCTTAATTCGTTCTGTATCCGAGTTATCTCATAGGCCAAAAAAGGTTGATACGGACTAAGGTTTGATGAATTCTTAACGACTTCTTTTAGAACGGATATGGCCATTTGATATTTTTCTAATTCGATGACGTGAATGATTTTAAACGTTCCGTTCTGGCGCGCGGCTAACCCGGTTTCCAACATGACCACTCTTGACTTAGTATAGTCTAATATGGTTGTGTGACCCCAGCAAAGTGGTAACATGAGCAATCTGTCGGAAGAGGATGTTTATCAATACTTCAAGTGGTTTTTATGAACTATCCTTCCTGACCTGGTTTTAATCTTGGTATTAAGATCTTCGGCTACTATTTCTTTTTTATATCTAGACGTTAGTTTCGAGCCTAGCCGTTTATTAATCCTAACGTAGATGATTTCACCTGGATCGTAAATTTTGACGGGTTTTTTTGTTTTATTATGGTACTCTAGGTCCTTATTTTGCTTCTTTAAAATGGTTTCTGCAATCTTTTCCCTTTCAAGTGCTAATTTTTCTGGATTATGGATTAAATTTGTTACAAAAAATGCTTCTATTGGCTTTTTGTTGGTGGTACTATGGATGGTTTTATTGTATTCGTCAACGGCTTTGAATATTAAATCCTCGAATTCCATTTCGGGGTGCTCTAGCTTCAAGCATCTCATTATTTCTGTATATGTTGAATGAAATCTTTCTACTTGGCCGTTGCTAGACGAAGTATATGGTGGAGTAGTGTGGACTTGTATACCTAACTGATTATTCAAAAGAAATTTTATTGATGCAGAATTTAAAGCCTTTTCGTTATCCATCACCACGGTTTTTGTCATACCGAAGGCTATTAACAACTCACGTAAGGGTACTTTAAGATGTTCTGCTGCTTTTGAGTTTACGAGTTTAACTTGCGCGTATTTAGAAAACTTGTCTATTGCGGTTAAAATAATCTTATTTTGGGTGGAATATAAATCTATATGAATAATTTCACCTGGATATTTCGGAATAGGAGTTGGTTGTATTTCTTGGTTCGGAGGGTGTCTTTGGTATTTAGAGAGTTTGCACGTTTGGCAAGAGTTTACTATTGCTTCTATCTTTTTCTTCAAACCGGGGAAAAAATATTCAGATAAAATTTGTTTTTTATTTTCAACGGAATTTCTATGTGCTCTGAGGTGTTCTTTTATTATGATATCTTGTTGTTGAGTCTGATCATGGACATCTATAGTTTGAATATGCGTGAACCTTGCCTTGTAATTCCTAAAATGCTCTGGAAATATTTGTTGAATTTTTCCCAAGATACTTTCGGAAGTAAAAATACCATTAACTATTCTAGGATCCATTTTTTCTTTCAAGATGGTTACAAGATCTTCTTCGGAATAATTGTTTCTCACTATTGTATGTCTATGATATGTAGGGAACGGTATTTCAAAGGTAGTGGATTCATTATCACCAGTGAGGATAAACAATTGGTTTTTAAAGACATTGATGGGGATTTCCATTGCTGGAATGAGTTCATGACCTGAGCTTTCATCACTATGGGCTGTAGCTGACGTACTGCTAGCATTTATGCTGGTAGGGTTTCTAGAGAGTGCGTCTGCTACCACATTTGAGCTACCCGGTTTATATTTCAACTCGTAGTTATATTCCTCCAGGTAACTTTTCCATTTCTTCAGCTTTGTGTTGTTATTTTTCGGGCTGAGAGCATAAGTGAGAGTCTGGTGGTCAGTGTAAATGATCACTTTGGATTTGCCGTATAAATACATCCTTAACTTATCCAATGCCCATACTATTGCTAGCATTTCTCTTTCGTTTGTAGCATAATTTTCTTCGGCCTTGGATAACGCACGGGAAAGGAATGTAATGGGTCTACCGTTCTGTTCTAGAGAAGCTCCTAATGCAAAGTTTGAAGCATCAGTGGTTAGATGGAACTCTTGTTTAAAATTAGGGTATGCTAACATCACATCTTGTGATACTAATTCATTTTTTACTTTCTCAAAGGCATCGAGTTCGGCTTCACCGAATCGGATTTCAATCTTGCTTGAGACATTCTTTTTAGCTCTGCCATGTTCTCCTCTCAATAACGCCGCAAGGGACTAGCTAACTTAGCAAAATCTTTGATAAATCTTCTGTAATAACTAGCTAATCCCAGGAAGGACCTTAGTTGTTTTAGGTTCTTTGGTATGGGGAACTTTTTAATGGCTTGAATTTTCTCTGGATTGGTTTTAACTCCTTCCCTTGAGATAACTACGCCTAGGAAGTCAACACTATGTCTTAGGAATTTGCATTTATCTACTTGGACCTTCATATTTGCTTTGGACAAGGTAGAAAATACTAGAGCTAGATGTCGGAAATGCTCTTCCTCAGATTTACTGAATATTATTATATCATCAATGTAGACATAGCAAATTTTCCCGATGAGGTCTCTCAAGATGTCATCGAGAGCTCTTTGGAATATTGATGGGGAATTTTTTAGACCAAAGGGGAGTCTTGTGAACTCGTATTTCCCTCCATTTACAGAAAATGCTGTTTTTTCAATATCAGATTCCTTAAGGGAAATCTGATGAAATCCGCTCTATAGATCAAGAACAGAGAAATACTTATTGTTGCCCAACTGCGCAACCATTTCTCCGATTTCGGGGATAGGATACTTATCCGAAACTGTAACTGCATTGAGCTTTCTGTAATCAATGACCATCCTATATTTCTTATTCCCAAGGCTGTCGCTCTTTTTAGGGACTATCCATACAGGGGAATTATAGGGCGACCGTGAGGGTCGTATTATACCATCTCGTAGTAATTCTTGTAGCTGGTCTTCTACTACTTCTTTGAGATAAGCTGGGTACGGATAATGTTTGGTGTAGACTGGAGTGTCTGTTGTCGTTCGGATTTCTCCTTGGACATTAGTAGCATAAGTCAACTTCTTATTTGGGTCTGCGAAAAGCGATTCGTACTCCTCTTGGAGTGCCTTTAACCCTAGTTTCTGCTGATTGGTGAGCTCCTCTGATTCGATCGTATGGACCTGATGAGCTCGCATCTGCTTTACTTTAACAACGTGAGAGTTGTTGACAAATAATAGATCTTTCCCTATATCAATAATGGCGTTTAATTCTCTTAGTGTGTCATTACCTAGAATCCCATGGAACGGATTCAAATTAGGTAATAAGAAGAAAGTTATAGGTTTGTTGGGTTCGTTAAATAAACCCAAATGGATATGGCTGGTGATTAGAATGCTACCACTTACGGTGTTCGCGTAAAACTTGTATTCATTTGTTTTGACGTTTTTGGCTATTTCTGGTTGGACATAGTTTTTGTTGGAGCCGGTATCTATTAAGAAATTGTATGCTGTTCCGTCTTTGTCCCGGACAACAAAGTACGGCAACGAGGAACACTTTAACCTAAAAAATTAACGGTGTCCTCAATCTGTGGCTGTTGAGGTTCCTGTGATTGTGATTTGGTTTCCTCTTTATTCTGCGGGACTAACTCTGAGTTGTCCCCTTGTGAGGTAAAATATTCCTCCTGCTGTTGATATTCACGAACCTCAGAATATGGGACTAATTCGTAAAGGTCTTCTTGGCCTTGGTAAGCAGACTGATAATCGGACATATCGGAGTAATGCTCTTCTTGAGGCGGTATGGTGATATATTGTTCACCTGACATACCGGTTTCGATATGGAATTGCCTCTGTACTTTATTGGGAAAATTTCCGGAGGACTGGTTGACTCTTTTGAGAGCAAATTGTTGTGGTGAATTAGCGTTTGGCTTGTTCATGTAGTCAACTTTTTTGTTAGAATAGAACCGTCGACATCCATAGGAGTTAATGCCGGCTGAGGCTTCGGAGCAAATGGCCTCGGTGGTGCATTGAAAAACATGGGGTTTTTCGTTTGAGGGAATTTATTTTGGGGAATGAACACGTTTTGCATTGGTTTTTGATTATAAAAGTTGTTGTTATTATAAGGTTTTGGTGGAATTGCGCGTATGTATGATTGTTGAGGTTGCAAGTAATTTTTTGCATAATGCGGGGGTTTTGGTCCTACTCGTGGACGAGTGTCACGATGGCTGATATTGTTCCTAGCCCTTTTATTGTCCAACATCTCGCACAGTTGCAATGCATGTCTCAGATCTCTGGGTTGAGCTAAGCTCATTCTGTCTGATAGATCTCCGTTAAGACCTCTGATGAAGGTATCTAGAGCCCTATCTCTGACCTGTTTTGCCATGGCTTCCATAGTCTCGGGAGTATAACCCAGTGTTTCGATTTGGTCTAGTATTAACGACATCTGTTGGTAAACAGCGAAGTAAAATTGATGAATGGATGCGCCTTTCTGGGTCATGGTGAATAGCTGGTATTCTAGTGTGCTTAAATCTCGTTTGTCTGAGTACTCAGATAACAGACACTGAGAGATTGCACCCCAATGTAAAGCAGTGCGATATACTTTCAACAGTGTATTCGCATGGCCTGTAATTTTGCCTCGAATGGTTACCAGAATTGCAAAGTATTTGGGTGTTCCCTGAATGGGGGCGTACAATTCCATCAAACGTGTGGCGGAAGCAAACCATGTTGAGAATTCTTCACGACTACCTGAGAATTTGTCAAGATTTTTTACGATATCTGGCACTTTGTCTAATTCATGCCAGTTATCCTGAACGCTAGCTGTCTGGTCCCTAAAGGGAATGTGTTCCGGCTGAGAAAAATTTAATTGTTTCACTATTTCCTGTAGCTGAGATGACAAAATTGTTTGATTTGCTACATCTAATCCTTGTATCGACAGTGCCTCTATTCTATTTACGGCTGCTGCACCTGAGGTGGATGCTGTCGGAGCATCGGAAACTGCTGCCTGACTACCACCCTGCTGGAGGACTGCTGCTTTAACCCAGTTGTCATTAGTCATTTTGGAAAAAATATTTCGAACCAGGTTTCTTTCAAGGAAATAAGTGTTGCGATATCGCGAGTATTATGACGTCACGAACGATATAATGCCGCAAAAATTGGATTTTAGTTTATATTGACAAAGGTATAGCGGTATGTCCGCTAATCTTGGTGGAAATGGTTTTTGGTACTTAAATACTTAGTTTGTGGTATTATGCAAATTTTTCAATATTAGATGATTATTCTCTTTTTTTTTTTCCAAAATTATTTTTTAAATCTTAATTTGTGGTATTATGCAAATTTTTCAATATTAAATAATTATTCTCTTTTTTACAAAAAAATTTTTTTTTTTAAATTTGGAATTATTTCTTTCCCCTTTTTTTGGGATTACTTATTACTAGTTTCTTTTTCAATTTTTGATTCTTTTTTTCTTGAGTGAGAAAAAAATTTAATTAAAGATTTTATAAATATTTCAGCTTGTGTTTTTCTTTTTAAATTTAAACTTTTGGTTTTGGTTCACAAATTTTTTTCTCACTGTGTTTACACAAATTCTTTTTTCTTTTCTTGATTTTCTTTCACTTAGAATTATTTTGCTTAACTTACGTTATTAATAACATCTTCGGTGCTTGTACTGATCGGCTTGTAGGAGGGCTCGCTTTTCCAACGTTGAAGGTACTAACGCTCCTGGGCAAACACGTTTGGGTTATCAGTTTTCCTCTGAACGGATCTTGGAGGAAATTGCAGCGATAAATTTGACCCTGTCTGGTTCTTAGTGTAGTTCAATATAGTGTTTTTATTTCGTTGACACTTTAAGGCATTTAACGCGTTTTCTCGGTCACGACCACTGATATCTTTCACTAACACTCGATCAAGTTTTATTTAGCAGGGTCCCTGCTCGGGCGCCAATTAAACACTTCCTTCACTCACGGTATAAAAAAATACAATTTTTATTTAAAGTCACTTTACAATTACAACTTAATGATAACTGAAAGATTCTGACTGAGTGAATTCCGCGGAGCTAAAGCGAAGTTTTACCGGATGGTTTGGACTTAGGCTTAAGACTGATTTTCTATGATTTGATTATGTTGGATGAAGGCTTGGATAATTGACGTCGTCGCAGGCGGCGGCGTTGGCTGAGTCCAATAGTCCACTAAAAGCGTGGGACCATTCTTTGTTTACACAAGTGTTCAGGACCATTCTTTGTTTATTGCCGAAATTTGTGGGGTGATTCTGGGTATCAGGTTTGTTGTTTATCCTAACGATCGGACTGTTGCTGGGGATAGGCGATCATGCGACAAATTGGCATCTGACGATTGAGTGGGGTGACTTGTTGTTTATCCTAGCTATCGGACTGTTATTTGAGACAGGCGATCATGCGACAAATGGGCATGTGACGACTGGGTGAGGTTGACCAATGGGAATTGCTTGTGATGATGAAATAGGATCGGCCAATGGGCATGTGTTGACGGACTTGGATTTTATGGTATAAGTAATTGACTCCTTGTTATGATAGAAGTGCTTAACTTATATAAACCTCAGCATAGCCTTAGTTAGCTTTTTTTGATATTTTTAAATTAAATCTAAATTCTTATAAAATGGTTGTCTGCTCTAAAAGTTATTTTGTTTGATCAATAGCATGTGGAGTGGAGTTACCTCCGGGAACTAGCCGCACAGTTGGAGAATATAAGTGAAATAGTGAAAGTGCAAAGTAAAAACATTAAAACAACACGAAACAAAACACAAGTTACAGTCAATATAAATCGGCTCTGCTGCCGACAGCGCTACTTGCTGCTTAGGGAATGAGGAAAGAAGAAGAAAAATTGTTTAGTTAAATTGTGTTGCGTAAATGACTGCAAGGGTATATTAGCTTCTTTGATATTTTTTTTTTTTGGTTAAATCGGGTTATGTTGGTCTTTTGAGCAAACGCTATAGGAAGGACCAACATCATTAGGCAGATCGTCATTACCAACGGTGACAGACCGACCGACAAACGTCTTTTTGTCTTTGGTTCTGCAGTATACTCGGTACCAGGGACATTTTGATAATTGCATACAATGTCAATTGCCTGGATTTTACGTTTTATACACTTCTCTCTAAGCAAGGGAGCCAATTTATGGATAGCTCGCTTGTAGGTGCCTCTGGTTGTTTTAACGCAGACCACACGGATGTATCCATCCAGACCTGGATTAAATTTTACAATTCGTCTGTTCGCCACTGAACGATTTTTAGAATTTCCATCATGCCATCTTTGACGTTGTTATATGGTTTCTTCCATTTCCATGTATGTAAGGTTTGGATTAATTTAATGTTTATTATAATGGTTATTTAATAGGTTCATGTAAATACAGAGTCAATATATATGATGCATTTAATAGTTTTAAATCGACTTTTTACACAACTTCGAGACAACTTCGTACTTCGGCTAACGACCAACGAGAGAGACTGCCAACCGAGAGCCGATTACCCAACGAACACTTGCTTCCGAGCCAGACTACCCAGCAAACAGTGTAGTATGGTGCGTTGCCAGCTATCTGGTATCTCTATCTCTTACATGTATCCTGCAGTTCCTGTTGGTACTCCTGAGAGCACAGTGTCAAGAATGTATGCTTAAGACGTTATACTAATTCCCATTGCTCTGGAATCAAGAGCTGTGTTACTGTCTTCACATCTGGTTGGGCTACCAATGGTTCTCCGATCAATAGATGGCCTGAGGTTAGAGCTGTCAAGTCGTTGGGTTCGTCTGAGTTTGGGCTTAACGGACGACAATTCAGAGACAACATTGACAATGATGGTAGTCAGCTGTTCACAAATTTATTTTGCTGTCAACAAATTTTTCAACAATAAATGCTTAGCGGATTTTACCGCAGCTTCCCATAACCCCACAAAATGGGGAGACCGTGGTGGTATAAGCTTAAACTGCACGCCTTTTTGGTTGATCGTACCTATTGCCTTTTCGGAGTGTATTGTGTCGGCCAGTTCCTTTAGTTGGCTTGCTGCTCCAACATGGTTTGTTGCATTGTCACGGAATGTCTCCGTTCAATGATGCCCCGAAGGTGGACAGGTCTCCTACCAACTCCAGGGCGGGTAGTGGGTAAACTGAACTTCTGAGAGTTACCGTATATATCCATTCATTCGTGTTGTTGGCAGTGGCAGTCACTATGCTGAATAACTTGGTTTTCTTTTCAGCGGTATTCATCGTGTGACCCTTTATCCCAAATGGTGATTTATTTATGGTTGTCGCATCCAACCCAAAAATTGGGTGACTTAGTAACTGATCTTACTAAGAATAATGCAATTCTTTTACAGTGAAAATGGAGGGCTCAACAGTGCATAATTTAACGTAGTGTTAGGTCAGCAAATACGTGTTTATTCGTAATAGCTGTTCATGCCACCCTGTAAAGCAGGGAGTGAGGGGTAGGAATTTTCCCCAAAAGGGAATGGGGTCATACTGAGGGGAGTGAAAGTATTTCAGACTTTTTCCACTTTTCTAAGTACTTTACAACCCGTTAAAATCGTGTGTGACACTTTACTTTATATAAATAACTAAATAAAACTATTAAAAAGTATCCCGCGCGTTTTAATTCATGTGCACACCACCCGCTCACCCATATCAGAAAAAGCACCCGTGAAGTATTGGTAGTTATTTGGATTTAACCACCCCTTCACAAACAATAGCCAACCATAGAAGGTTTACTAGCCAGGACTTTATTGTTAAGTGTCTACTTATCACTGATCACTGATGTTCTCGGAGGGGCTAAAGGATCCAGTGATATTACAATTCGTTAACGGATGCCAATTTCTTCTTGGTACGGTGAGCGAGTAATTAATTAAGAACGCGCGAGAACTTCGTTTTAAAAAATTATTTTTTCTATATTAACAGGAAGCCCGACACACGAGAATGTTTCGGGTTGAAAATATACAAAAGGTTCGAAATGAAAAAGAACGGGTGTTCGTATAAAAATCTAAGAAACCAAAGATACGCTCTTGAGAGTGACCGGATACACAGAGGAAAAAAAAAACCTCCACTCCTCACACTTCATTGCTCTTCGCCGCTCACTGCTGTTGACCCGGTGGCGTGAACATACCGCTCCCCTTGCAACATGTTGCAATTGTCACCGTTGACATATATTGGAATGGGGGACGGCAGCGTCCTGGAGCGCCTAGATTTCACAGGAGCCGGAGACGACCCATCCGAACACGGTGCAACGAGCACCACGGACACCGACGCCGGCCGATGTAAATTGTGGTCGGCCAGGATCAACGTGGATAATTTTCCACGGACCGACGCCGACACTTCCCTGACGGGAGTGCGGATGAGCAGGTCCTCTTTTACTCGGAAAATTATGTTCCGCCGGAACGTAGGATCGGACCTCGACACGATCACGGCCGTACACGCTTGGTTGACCGTCGTTGTCCTGGCTTGTAGCAGTGAGGACAAGGTGATAAAGGGGGCGCCTTCTGGCGAAGCGTAGAGGGAGGGTGCTCGGGAACGGGGATGTGGAAATACCAATTTTCATATGTTCATTTAGCAAATCGATAGCATTTATATCGATAATATGTATATTGTTAATCAGACCTGAGCTCACAAAGACAAAATATCGAAACACAGCTTTTCGTTGCACTTTACCCACGTTTACACAGATCTTAGATTGTTGAAAAAAACGTTGTTTTATTCATTTTTAATCCAGTTTTTTTTGGATTTCACAAATTGAAGGTATTTTTTTTAAGAATCTAATTATTTTGTGACCTGTGTATATATGTTGTCTTGTTTAATTGTACTTTTAACCATCTGTCTCTCTAATACCCTATGGTTAACCAATTTCATCTTCTGTAGAATAAAAAATTATGAGGCCGGTATTGGCCGGTAAAAATTTTATTTTTGTGATATTAAATTGTTCGTCCACTATGTGAATTGTCCAACATTAGCTGCCCTGAGCTGCCCATTCTAACAATGTAGCTTTTTTTAGTAACCATGTCGGTCTGCAAGCGGCAACTTTTTATAGTATGGCATGAGGAAAAATGCGCTTTAAATAAGTATTCCGCACTTGTCGACTACATTTTTTCTAATGTTCTCAAGAAATCAGACTGTAGTGAGCAGGACTACCATTCAATTATGGATAAAATAAAAATTTTCCACAAAAGATTGTAAGAAAAGTGTAAGAAAAGCAACAGAGATAAGAATCGATTGGAGAACAACAACGCAGCCTGGCTCAACGATGATTTGGTTCTTCTGAGTCCTGAAAAAAAATTGGCTCCAGAGCGAAAACCAAAAGATATTGAAAATTGCCACCCCAACCGTCAGTGCACAAAATTATGAGATCTTGTGAAAAACAATTCTTGCAATGACCTTATGAGAGCAACACGTATAAGCCTGTATAAATGTGGTAAACGGAGTGCATCGGACATTGTTTCAATGGTAGAAGCAGATCCCGACGCATCTAAAAAAAAAAAAAAAAAAATTTGGGTGCAGAACAACAATTACCCATTAAATATTCTCCAGAAGAAGCATTGGCGCTTTATATTGATGGCGATTACACGAAAAACTCATACAAGCTATTGCAAGCAGGCACAAAAGCGCGAAAAGCTAATATTTTTCCAACATATGATGTTTTGCGATCGCCGAAAAAATGTGCTATCCGGATTGCATCAGAACGGAAGAAAGTTGGGCTGAAGTTCCTTTACAAGAAATGCTGGACCACACCATTACGAGAATTGTTGGTGCGCAGATGAGCACATATTTTTCATATGCATAGTGCCGCTACAATTACAATTGGAAACCAGCGTACTTTGGAAAAATCCTCGCCCGGCATCGACTCGGTATTGTAGACCATTAAAAATAATGTTTGCCAAAGAGTCTACATAATTGGTTAGAGCGGAAATTGAAAAAATGAATTCACAGATATTGAAAATTGTGCCTACGCGCTTAAGTAGCTTTCAAGTTTATGGCAAAGTTTTTAGCGTGATTGCCGAAACATCATCGCAAACATGTGGTATTTGTAAAGCAACGCCCAAGGCTATGAACGATTTAAATTCAATTAACAACTTGGCAAGAAATGAGGACATGCTGAAGTTTGGATTATCGACTTTACATTGTTGGATTCGCTGCTTTGAATGTATGCTACATATCGGCTATCGTCTACCAATTAACAAGTGGCAAGTTCGTGCCTCGGACAAGAGCATAGTCGATAAAAAAAAGGCAGTCATCCAAGAAAGATTCAGAAACGAAATGTCTTTATTGGTAGATATTCCAATGAAAGGGTCTGGCAACACGAATAGTGGAAATACAGCTCGAAGGTTTTTTGAAAAAACCGAGAGTGTCCGCTCAAATTACTGGAGTAAACCATGACCTAATAAAAAGACTTGGTGTTATTTTGCGTTCCATGTCTTCAGGTTGTGCAATAAATTCCGATAGCTTTAGAAAATATACGATAGAAACTGCGAAGAATATTCTTGGTTTTACATGCCCAGCTCATTGCACAAAATATTAATTCACGGAGCCGAAATTATCGAATGTGTACCACTTCCGATTGGCATGATGTCGGAAGAAGCTTTGGAAGCAAATAACAAAAATTTACGAAATTTTCGGTTCAAGCATTCACGAAAAAACTCGTTTAACAAGTTTGTGCAAAAACAAACGAAATAAATCTAGTAAAGAAATAGTGTTTGATAAGGAAGTTCGAAGTCTTCTATTAAATTACACTTCAGATTCAGAAAATTCCGATTCCGAATCGGATAACTAATATTATTAATAATAATAATAGTTAAAATAATAGTTAATAATAGTTTATAAAAGTTAAAATAATAGTTAAAAATAGTTAAAAATGCAGACAATAAAAATGTTAAAAACATGTAAATAAAAAAAAAAAAAAGCATAACAATTTTTTAAGTTGCAAAAAGTTATTAAATATTGTGCTTTGAAGGGTCGAAATAATACAAACAATACCATTATTGCAAAATTGTTTTTATTTTTTGAGTAATTCATTTCGTTAAGCTAGATCAGCCAAATCGCCCACTGTGACCCGTAGGCTCTCTAATCTCCGTAACATTAAATCGAGATATTTTAAAAGATTTAAAAAAAATTGATTGCAAATTAATGTGTATCCAAATCTAAATTTTGTTTTTTTATACTCAATGCTACAATAATTATATCGGTCGCTGTAAGGTTGAATTTTATAAGAATTCGTTCTTTATTCCTTATATTGAGTGAGACTGGTGGCTTTCCTGATATTTGGAAAGAGTCTTATTATTCCGCTTTTTAAAAAGGGTAGCAGTTGGAATATTTCTAATTAACGTGGCATTGCCAAACTTTCGGCAATACCTAAGCGTTTTGAGAAAATTATTACGTCTTCCCTTCAACACCTATCCAGATCCACTATTTCTCCTTGTCAGTATGTCTTCATGACATGTCTTCTCACGAAACTTAACATCATGGGTTTTTCCCCGAAACTATTGGCTTGGTTAAAGTCGTATCTTATTGGCAGAACCCAAATGGTGTCTTTTCGTTCCTCGATATCTAAAAATTGTTCGAGTTACGTCAGGTGTACCCCAAGGCAGTCATCTGGTCCCACTATTATTTACATTGTTTATAAGTGATTTGCCTTTGGCCTTGGCTCATTCAAGCGTGCTCATGTTTGCGGATGACGTCAAGATTTGTTATTCCTATAATGATCCTTCTTTCCGACAGTACTTGCAATCAGATCTCGATGCGTTCTGTGATTGGTGCCACTTTAATAAATCACACCTTAATGCCTCTAAGTCTTCTTTTATGACTTTTAGTCGTTTGTCTCCGCTCCTAGCTCATTACTCTATTAAGTCTGTTCTGTTAGATTGTGAACCATCATCCAAAGACTTAGGCGTTATGTTTGACCCAAAACTTTCATTTAATGTTCATATATCTTTAATTGTCAATAGAGCATGCAGTCTTCTTGGCTTCATTAAACGTTGGGCCGAAGAATTTGATGATCCCTATGTAACAAAGGTTTTATACACTTCGTTAGTTCGCTCTTCTCTAGATTGTGTACCATTATTCAAAGACTTAGGCGTTATGTTTGACGCAAAACTTTCATTTAATGTTTATATATCTTCAGTAGAGCATACAGTCTTCTTGGCTTCATTAAACGTTGGGCCAAAGAATTTGATGATACACTTCGTAAAAGTTGATCAACTAGGCGATCACTTTGTCAAAAAACATTTATCATTTATCATTTGTGTCAACGAGGCGACCGAATCATAAAAAGTTATTTTTATATAAAATAAAGTTTGATCAACTCATAAACTCTGTTGCATTCCTGGCGTCAGCAATATCTGACCTAGTTAACTCAGTCAGTAACCCAGGTAGTACGCACGAGTACATAGTTTGGCATTGGTCAGCAATTTTTGAAACAAAGAAAAGAGACTCAAAAAATTGGTTTCACTGTAGTGGCATTTATCAGTGTAAAAGAATATGTATATTGGAAATAAAAATAAACTATTGTTAAAACACTAATCAAAAGGCGACTTCAATTTATTTCTTATTCTTATTTGTGCTACACTTGACCAATTTCAGGAACGTGTCGGAGCGTTCCCTGTCTGACAAAATGAATAAACTCCCATCGGGTCAAGTACTAGTACAGATAAGCAATTACATAAGAATATAAAAGAACATGGAGGAGTTTTTAAACAGCAGACAGAACGACGAGAGGCAATCCAGGCCTTCATTCGGAATACCAAAAAGATTCTTTCGCCGGGAAAACGAAGCCATCTTATTTCGAGGAGAAACTTGAGCTCCTGGAATACATGTGGGAGAACTTCCAGAAAAGTCATCAGGAGTTGATGGACAAATTAAATAACGTGCCAACTGAAGATGACTACTTTGTGACGGACTATTTCAGCAAAATGAAAGCGGTTGTATCTAATATAGTGGAAGATTGGAAGGACCAACAAGAGGAAGAGCGAGTCGTGATCAAACCACTGGTTCGCAAGCAAAGTGCTCTGCTGGATTTATTGTCCAGGACATTAAGACAAATTGTGCCTGAAGAAAAAATGACTTACAAATCGGTAGTCGACAAATTATGGATGCAAATTGAAGAAATCCATTTTGAGATTCATTGGCTAGCTGAAAATCCGACCGAAGCCGGATATAATATAGCTACGTTTGTTACCGCAGAAAGTCAATCACCACCTGTGTTGCAATCGATACAATCATTGCAACTACCCAAAATTCCCATTCAGCAGCAATTTCATGACATCTATAAAAAGGTGGTTCATGAGTCAAATTTATCCACGATAGAGAAAATGGTACTTAAAATCAAACCTTTCTGGAGATGCAGAGAGATTGATACGGCAATTGGAATTAACAGAAGTCAATTATAACACTGCTTGGTCAGTGTTGCAGGAACGGTTTAATAATAACGGAACGGTTTAATAACAGCCATACTGGCAAAGCTGTTTGATCACCCAAATGTGGGAAATAACGCAGCTTCTGTAAAGAATTTGCATGATAACATTTTTGAATCATTGCAAGCCTTAGAAAATGTAGGCGTCTATATGGAATCGTCAGATGATGTCATAATGTTTCATATGACAAGAAAATTGGATAGATTCAACCACGCACTACATGAGCAATCTCTTTCCAACACCAGGGATCTGAAGGAAGTAAAGAACTTCCTATCCTTCTTGGAACAGCGCTTCTTAACATTAGAGGCGATTGGGAAACCAAGAAACGAAAATCGCAGCATTGAAAAACCAAATCCAAGGAAGACATGCGCAACAGCATCTGGGACAAACAGTACCTTGTGTGTTTTCTGCGAAAGAGCAAAGCACAAACTCTTCCAATGTGAAAAGTTCAAAGTCAAATCCGAAGCAGAGTTGCTTAATTGGGTGCAGAGACACAAATTGTGTGTCAATTGCTTCAAGCCGGACCATATGGCAAAAAATAGCTCCCCTCGCTTCAAGTGCGATAAAAAACATAACACAATGTTGCATTTAGAAACAGGCAACCAAATTGCTACATCTGCGTCTGCAGCTTCTGCATATGGAATTGGCAGAAAATACACCCTGTAGGCAACGGCCAAGGTATTGGTAAAAGGGATCAATGAAAGGAAAGGAGAATTTCGAGCACTCCTGGAGAGCGGCTCACAAGTAAATCTCGTCTCACAGAGACTGGTAAAGAAATTATCGTTAAAAATTAGCGAGACTCGTGGTCCATGTGAAAATAGTGGTCCATACAACCATAATGTATGTGTGCTAAGCTGAACTACTGATATGCCTCGAGACAAAACATCAGCTGCGTTGAGCGCTGATGATACATGACGCCTTGAATGTGATACTGCATGTATTTAGGTCAGCCGATTACCCACAAACATGTGGAAATGTGATGCCCGTGAATTAATCCACGAGAGTACTACTGTTGAGTCTGACCAGAGATGTGATTCCACACTTTCTGATCCTAATTGGAGATCCTGTCGAACTCTATCCGTGAGTTCAAGTACAGCTGCACATAGTTCCAGCCGGGGCAGTGTCTGTTTTTCGAGGGGAGCCACTCTCGACTTGGCGCACAACAATCTGACCGAAATTTAGCCATTTTTTTAGGTTGATCGGACATAAACTGCCGCACCTTACGCCTTTTCTGATGCATCAACAAATGTATGCAGTTCCTTTGTAGTGGGGACTTTGCCATTAAAAATATGCCTTGGAATTTGGTTTGGTTTAATGCCTGTACATCCTCTCGGTAGGCTTCCCATTGCTTTTCCAAATACGGCGGTAGGTCTCCATCCATCTCAATTCGTTCGGTAGCAATATGTTGAAGAAACATTTTCGCTCTTACCACTACCGATACGAACGGTCCTAGAGGATCGAAGATTTGACCGACTACAGATAGCACCACTCGTCTGGTTATTCCTTTTGTATGTCTTTGAGCCTTTCCACATAATTGGTCTTCTTTGGGTGTCCATATGATTCCCAATGTTTTGTTGTTCCAGCGTGTCACCGTGATTGATGTCAGCAATCGTATCTTCCTTTGGAATTTCTTTTAGAAGTTGACAGCTACTTGAACACTATTTTCGTAAGTTGAAACCCTGAAACCTTTCTAGAAGCTCTTGTCTTATTTGCAGGGCTTCTGGAGAGCGGCTCTGCAGGGCTTCTGGTAAACTGTCTGCTCCTGTGAGATAATCATCAACATAAAAGCCATTTTTTAATGCTGATGCTCCAGACGACAATTTTTCCAGGTTTTTCAGTGCCAAATATTTCAGACACTTCGTCGCTAAATATGGGGCTGATGTGTTTATAAGTTACCGTTTTTAAACGATAAAACTTTAGTTCTTGACTTGGATCCTCTCTCCACACAATCATCTGATTGAATTGATCGGCAGGGTTTATACAAACTTGACGATACATTTTTTCAATATCTGCCGTGAACACATATTTGTGTGACCTGAACCGCAGAAGAATTGAGGAGAGTTGACTCTGTACAACTGGTCCAGGATATAAAATGTCGTTCAGTGATTTTACTGATGACGTTTTGCATTATGCATCAAGTACCACTCTAAGCTTGGTGGTGGTACTTTCTGGTTTTAGTACACAATGATGCGGTATAAAGTAATGGTTCTTGGGAATTTGTTCTACCATTACCTGCTTCATATGGTACTTTCTGGTTTTAGTACACAATGATGCGGTATAAAGTAATGGTTCTTGGGAATTTGTTCTACCATTACCTGCTTCATATGTCAAAGCTATTCATATTCTGACATAAATTTTACATACTATTTTTTTATGTCAGGGTTCATTCGCCTCTCTAACGACATGAATCTTCTTATTTATTTATTTTATTTATTTTATTTATTTTATTTATTTTATTTATTTTATTTATTTTATTTATTTTATTTATTTTATTTATTTTATTTATTTTATTTATTTTATTTATTTTATTTATTTTATTTATTTTATTTATTTTATTTATTTTATTTATTTTATTTATTTTATTTATTTTATTTATTTTATTTATTTTATTTATTTTATTTATTTTATTTATTTTATTTATTTTATTTATTTTATTTATTTTATTTTTTTTTTATTTTTTTTATTTATTTTATTTATTTTATTTATTTTATTTATTTTATTTATTTTATTTATTTTATTTATTTTATTTATTTTATTTATTTTATTTATTTTATTTATTTTATTTATTTTATTTATTTTATTTATTTTATTTATTTTATTTATTTTATTTATTTTATTTATTTTATTTATTTTATTTATTTTATTTATTTTATTTATTTTATTTATTTTATTTATTTTATTTATTTTATTTATTTTATTTATTTTATTTATTTTATTTATTTTATTTATTTTATTTATTTTATTTATTTTATTTATTTTATTTATTTTATTTATTTTATTTATTTTATTTATTTTATTTATTTTATTTATTTTATTTATTTTATTTATTTTATTTATTTTATTTATTTTATTTATTTTATTTATTTTATTTATTTTATTTATTTTATTTATTTTATTTATTTTATTTATTTTATTTATTTTATTTATTTTATTTATTTTATTTATTTTATTTATTTTATTTATTTTATTTATTTTATTTATTTTATTTATTTTATTTATTTTATTTATTTTATTTATTTTATTTATTTTATTTATTTTATTTATTTTATTTATTTTATTTATTTTATTTATTTTATTTATTTTATTTATTTTATTTATTTTATTTATTTTATTTATTTTATTTATTTTATTTATTTTATTTATTTTATTTATTTTATTTATTTTATTTATTTTATTTATTTTATTTATTTTATTTATTTTATTTATTTTATTTATTTTATTTATTTTATTTATTTTATTTATTTTATTTATTTTATTTATTTTATTTATTTTATTTATTTTATTTATTTTATTTATTTTATTTTTTTTTATTTATTTTATTTATTTTATTTATTTTATTTATTTTATTTATTTTATTTATTTTATTTATTTTATTTATTTTATTTATTTTATTTATTTTATTTATTTTATTTATTTTATTTATTTTATTTATTTTATTTATTTTATTTATTTTATTTATTTTATTTATTTTATTTATTTTATTTATTTTATTTATTTTATTTATTTTATTTATTTTATTTTATTTACGTCAACTAACACAGCAGTTGATGAAAAAGCTTAAGCTAAAGACAGATAGTAATTAAATGAAGAAGGTAGCTTAGCTTTATACACAACTAAACATCCCCGACCCGGTGGAGGTGTTTTATTTGCACAAGGTGCCAGCTATGCCCCGATTCACAGACAATGTGGCCAGGGATGAGTTGCAGCCAATCCAAGTCCAGAATATTTTTATTGGTTTCGCTGTAGATGATTAAAAAGTATAGCGCGAAGAGAAGTGACAGAAAGATGAGGAGAGATAAGGTGAGAAAGGTTGTTAAAAGATTGGCAAAGAACACGAAGAGGTTCGTGAAGAGAGTAGTTAGTCAGACATCTACTAAGGTGAATAGGAAAAAAGTTTCTGGTCCGACGTGAGGGAACACAAAAAATACAACGTATCTAGTAAATTGGTAGAAATGACTTCGCCGTTGACTAGTTTATGGAGAAAGAGAATGCCAAAAGAGAATGCCGGTTATAAAGTGAAGGAAGATTAATAAGAAGAAGTCTGTCAGAATAAGAAGGTAGGCGAAGACCCGGGTCCCAATTTAGACCGCGTAGCGCAAACTTCAGGAATTGCTTCTGTACCGATTCAATACTACGCTGGTGAACATCATATTGCGGGTTCCACACTGGCGAGCAATATTCTAGAGTAGGGCGAACTAAGGAAGTGTATAAAACCTTTGTTACATAGGGATCATCAAATTCTTTGGCCCAACGTTTAATGAAGCCGAGAAGGCTGCTTGCTCTGTTGCCAATTGAAGAAATATGAACATTAAATGAAAGTTTAGGGTCAAACATAACGCCTAAGTCTTTGAATGATGGAACACAATCTAACAGAACAGACTTAATAGAGTAATGAGCTAGGAGCGGAGATAAACGACTGAAAGTCATAAAAGAACACTTAGAGGCATTAAGGTGTAATTTATTAAGGTGGCACCAATCACAGAACGCATCGAGAACTGATTGCAAGTACTGTTGGAAAGAAGGATCATTATAGGAATAACAAATCTTGACGTCATCCGCAAACATGAGCACGCGTGAATGAGCCAAGGCCAAAGGCAAATCATTTATAAACAATGTAAATAATAGTTGGCTCAGATGACTGCCTTGGGGTACACCTGACGTAACTCGAACAGTTTTAGATATCGAGGAACGAAAAGACACCTTTTGGGTTCTGTCAATAAGATACGACTTTAACCAACCCAATAATTTTAATGAAAAACCCATGATGTTAAGTTTCGCGAGAAGCAAAGAATGATCAACCGTATCAAAAGCCTTACTGAAGTTAGTATAAATAACATCAGCTTGACACTTTTTACGGAAGCCATGGTGTACAAGGGTAGTCAATTCTAAAAGGTTGGTAAGCGACGAACGACCTTCTTATGAAGCCATGCTGACAAGGAGATATAGTGGATATGGATAAATCTTGAAGGGAAGACGTAATAATTTTCTCAAACAGTTTAGGTATTGCCGAAAGTTTGGCAATGCCACGGTAGTTGGAAACATCCGATTTGCTACCCTTTTTAAAAAGCGGAATAATAAAAGACTCCTTCCAAAATATCAGGAAATCTACAAGTCTCACTCGATATAAAGAATAACGGGGACGAAGGAAGACTTCATAGATGACAAGCTAGAATACAGTCTTCAGTAATACTGGGAAAAAACATACAATTTAAATGTGGGAGTGAAAAGGGATAGGGTGTGGGATCCGAAACAGTAGTAGAATATGTGGACTGGAAAAATTTAGCAAACAGATCTGCAATATCTATTATCAATTAGAGAAGAATAGAAAAACTTCACTGCACAATCTATATCGCAGCACTCAAATAGAAACGACCAATCAAAAGAGAAAATAAGGCTGTTAAGAAGATTGAAATTTGTTTTACGAAAACATCTACGACGAGAATTTGAGATGTTTTTAAATAAATTAGTAACGGAATTGTAAGAAATAGTAACTTCAATGGTAGGACGACAAGGATCTTCAGGTTTCACTAGTGGCTGTGTTTGCGATACAGCACTAACAGTGGGATCAGAGACAAAAACAAGATCAAGGATTCTTTTAGAACAGTTAAGGAAAGAATTCAATTGATATAGTGGACATTCAAGTAGGCTATCAAGAAAAACATGTTGAGATGAAGGAATTAAGAAAGATAGATTATCATCAACAAGCCAAGAAATATTAGGCAAGTTAAAATCACCTAAAACTAAGAAAATCACGATCTTTAAGACGACCAAAAATAGTTCGTAAAGCATCAGCATGGTGCACGTAGATCATGATATCAGAAGCTGGAGGAATATATGAACAAGAGATATATAGGCTAAAGTTAGAACATGTAACTTCGACGCAAATAAAGTCAACACCTAAGGGGAGATCAATCGGCACCACACTTGAAGACAGATTCGAGTTGACAGCAATGAGTACTCCACCGCCACGAAGACCAACACGATCAAGCCCATAAGAAATAAAGTTATTAGAAAGAATTTCATTATCTAAAACAGAGGAGTTAAGCCAAGTTTCAGAGAAAGCTAATATGTCAGCCGAAAAGGTTTGGCTATCACAGAACAGGTTCGACAGCTTGGTAAGAAGTCCTCTTACATTTTGATAATGAATGCAAAGACTAGACGTTATTAGTTTTTTGAAGCAGAAGATAAATTAGGAAGGTGGACAGGCAACGGACGAGAGCGCTTATTGGGCGCAAACTCGTGTACAACTAGGCCCTCTGGCCAAAAATTAGGGTCAACCATAGCTGAGAAGTACTCATTTGGTACTGTAATTTCAAAGAGGAGATTTCGCGAGGCCTGGAAAACTTAAACTTTTGAACTAAAACCTTAGCAGGGCAAATATTACCAATGTAAGCTGCCACAGACGACTCAGAAGTATCTGGAGCAAGCCTAGAGATAAATAATTGTTTGCGATGAGGCACTACAGTTAGTGGAGGCGGAGGAGCATTGGGATCCGCAAGTGATTATTTATCTCTAGGCTTGCTCCAGATACTTCTGAGTCGTCTGTGGCAGCTTACATTGGTAATATTTGCCCTGCTAAGGTTTTAGTTCAAAAGTTTAAGTTTTCTAGGCCTCGCGAAATCTCCTCTTTTGAAATTACAGTACCAAATGAGTACTTCTCAGCTATGGTTGACCCTAATTTTTGGCCAGAGGGCCTAGTTGTACACGAGCCGGCATGATCCTGTGATTGATCAGAGTTCCCGTGAGGGATAGATAGAGGTACACCAGGGCTTGTAGTGGGTACTTCAATCTGAAAAGAAGAGCATAAAGAGGGACAAGAAGATGGTGTAGGCGAAAGTAAAATCGGAGAGGAAGTAATAGAGAGAGCTGGCGACTGCTTACGAGGCAACTCAAGGGTACATTTCTTGTGCAATTTCTCAGAAGGTGGAACAAATTTGAATTGCGACAATAATTGAACGCTAGAGTCGCACCCGTTAAACGAAGATCCCTATACATACGGCTAAAATTGAAAAGCCGAAAGAAAGGCAAAAAAAATTATATATATATAAGAATATATAGAAAAATTAAATTCACAGCACAAAGATAATTATTGATAAATAATCAATAATTACAAATAAAACAAAGAGACAGCTAGAGTGCACAGCAGAACAGAGAGTGCAAGAACAGTTATAAGCCGAGCTTTGAGAGGCGGCCTTACAAAAGTGATTACGCGGGAGAGAATCTGAGCACAAGCACAAAGCAGAGAGAACAACAAAGCCACTAGCACTGATGGTATGATGGGGGCGATGCAGAAGCAATGACAAAAAACTCAGGAGCTATGCAAAAACACGACCGACACGTCAGAGAGCAGAAAGCTTTTATGGCTATTTCCCGAGATTCTCCAAGGGATGAAGCCTCTTCAGCAAATGGAAGCTTTACAATTAGTCGATTGTCCGCCGCCGTGTGTAGGTAATCGAGGAAGAATTTTTCACAATACTCTTCCTCCGGACTCCTGTACCTTTTTATTGGCTCTAGTGTGTCTAGCTGCCAGAATCTGGATTCGTCATGCCTACCATACATGTGATTAAGGCTGACGTTGACATATTAATTCTGCTACAAGAAACACCAGTATCAACGGAAACAAGGAATTCATATCTCTTGCAGTATAATGATCCGGTGGTAAAAATGATGGAAACTTCATGAAGAGAATCTTCATTGTGGACATGAGGCACTACGCGGAATAGCTCGGCAACAGTACCACATCATTAAGGTAAAACCGATGGTCCGGAATGTGATCCAGAGCTGTACCGCCGAGTACCGGCCTACCTGAGCATCTCAGAATAGACCCTTTCTCAATGCCGGAGTAGACTATTGTGGACCATTCTGGATCCACCATAAGGTTCGAGGAAAACGTCCCGACAAAGCTTACATTGCAACCAAGGCAGTACACTTGGAGTTGGTCGGAAACCTGTCCACCTCCTCATTTGTGGGCGCGCTTCAGCGCTTTATTGGGCGCAGAGGAAGATGCCAGACATTATACTGCGATAATGCAACAAACTCTGTTGGAGCAAACATCCAACTTAAGGAACTGACCGATACAATACACTCAGAAACGGCAGCAACTGTCTACCATCATTGTCAATGTTGAAGCAGTGCTGAACTCTAGTCCGTTAACGCCAAACTCAGGCGATCACAACGACTTAACAGCTCTAACCCCAGGCCACCTATTGATCGGAGAACCATTAGTAGCCCAACCAGATGCAGAGCCAATAACACAGCGATCGATTCCAGAGCAATGGGAATTAGTGCAACAGCTTAAGCATACATTCTGGACACAATGGTCTCAAGAGTACCTCCAAGAATTGCAGGGTACAGCCAAGTGGAAAAAACCATATAACAATGTCAAAGAAGGCATGATGGTAGTTCTAAAAGAGGATACTGTGCCAATTTTGCAGTGGCCAATTAAACAAATTGTTAAATTATATCCAGGCCTGGATGAATACGTCCGCGTGGTAAACGTTAAACAGCCAGAGGCACCTACAAGCGGGCTATCCATAAATTGGCTCCCTTGCTTAGAGAGACGGCGATAAAACGTAAAATCGAGGCAGATGACACAGAATCGACTTCCCAGGAAGACCCTGGTATCGAGGACACCGCAGAACCAGAGACAAAAAGACGTTTGTCGATCGGTCTGCCACCGTTGGCAATGACGATCTGCCTAATGCTTTTGTTACTTCCTATAGCATTTGCTCAAAGAACTAATATAACTCGATTCAACCCCAAACCAGGCATATACTATGAAAGTATTGGCACAGGAAGGATGGCAACGTCTGACTGGACTATTCTGGCATTTTACGATCTCGAACCATATTGGGCCGACCTGAAGACATTTTCAGACGGAGTAGTAAAGTTTGGAGAAATATGCGTGTTAATGAAGGTTCCAGAGGCATGCACCGCAATGCAGAGGCACTTCGAGCATGTCAACTCAGAGCTACGGACAGGAAATGATCTCCTTCACATAGAACGCCAACGACGTTCGCCTATAGATATAATTGGGAACATTGCGATCGGTTTATTTGGTGTGCTGGACTCATGCAACGGAGATGTCAGGCACCATACGAAAAGTTAAATCAAATAAAGACTACTTATTGAACTTGCTGCAAAATCAGACAACTGTAATCGATTCAACGATAAATATCATTAAGCGAGACGAAGCCACGATTGAAAATCAGATGAAACTAATGGAACAACAAACGAACGACATGACCAATGTCCAGGACAGTGCGGTAAAGGCATTGCAATGGTATATCACGCTAACTACTTAGTTGACAGTTATTGTAGGGAATTTGCAACGAATTCAAACCGAAATTTCCCGAGTATTTACAGATGTCCATCATAGCAAAATAAGCCCGTTACTACTATCACCAGGTCAGCTTTGGGAACACCTGAACCAACTGAAGAGACGTATTCCGTTTGGTTTGGATTTGCCAGTTCCAGATAACGACGTCTTGCAATTATATGGCTTTAATGAAGGCACAAGGCACAATCGCAAACAATTATGTGATATTTAAGATCACATTTCCATTAGTGGCAACGCAGGCAGTGCAACTGTTTAACCTGGTACCCATTCCAGCAATTGGAACTCAAGGGATTGTAATCATGAACATTAAAATTCCCATCAACAAGGAACAGAATCAATACATTGGGCTCTCAAGAGCCGATTTGGAACAATGCCATCAGCTCAACAACGAGCAATATATTTGTTTTAATAAACAAACGACGTTTATGGCTAATAGCAACTGTGAGTTCCAGTGTTCAAAAACACTAAATCATCAACTTGTCAAATACAGACATGTATCACAAAAATCAGTGGATTTTTGCCACCACTAGACCAATTGAACTCGCAGTGACCTGTGACGACAATATACAAAGTGTCACTATTAAGAAGACTGGGTTGTTAACCCTAGACCCGACGTGCGCAGCAAGGAGTTCTGCTATACGAATAACAGGTCACCGTATAACTACGACAGACACAATGAAATTGTCATATATCCGATTTGGCAACTTGGCAGCATTGGCAAAAGACCACAAAGATGCAGCTAAGCTACGACGAACTAAGCAGCATTCAAGGAAACCTGGAAACAAAGCAAAACTGTAAATTACCAGAAGACCCCATCCAGCCGGCTCACCATGTTATCGTCTCCTACGTAGCGCTAACAATACCATTGGTTCTTGTGATGGTATATGGAATAAGAAGATGCTCACAACCTCCAAGACACAATGGTCCAGAGCAGACAACCGTGAGGATCGTCAATCCCATACCGACTCCTGCTGCAGTAAGCCCAGCCCCCAACAATTTTGCGGTCAACGTTTGATAACGTTGAACAGGGGTTCAACGGCGGGGAGTATGTTGGTGTTTAGATTATATAAAATAAGATAACATTAAGATCATTATAATATAGAACAAATGGAAATGTATGTCAATTAAGTATGTAACCCGATTATAGATATCAGTAAATAAAGACCTAGTTAATTAAGCTGCTATGGTTAGCTATTATCAATAAAGACGTATTTTGCTGACCTAACACTATGTCGAACTATGCACTGGTGAGCTCGCTATTTTGTACCATAAAAGAAATGCATTATTCTTAGTAAGATCAGATACCAATTGTACCTACATCGGGTGTGCATCGCTGTGTCTTTGGCCCCCATCTCTACCTTTGTAATCTCACTCCGAGGTCCACCCAATTTATGTGTTGGTTGCGACAACCTTTAGTCACTGGTTTATAGTGCCTATTTATATATAAATAAATAAACATTTAATAAATTCACGAAATACTAACGTCTTTCATTGAACATTTTGCTTTTATTAAGGTCTACTGACGTGTTTTAAGATAGGAAAACTTTATTTTTAAGCATGATTTTAATAATGTGGCAAGGGACTGTACATACATTAATGCATACACTTAAACATTTTCACATCCTGCAAACTCATTCCAGGCAACATTCCATTCCAACTCATTCCAGGCAACATTCCAAATGTCAATCTGTAGCCGCTGCAACGGATATGCCAATTTGAACTAACTAACTAGTAGGCTTCGACTTATTAGTTACCGAATTAACACAATCCGACCTAGCCAACCTGACCTTTACACGTCCTCATGTAACCCAGGCAGTCAATGGACTGTCAATAGCCATTTATTACATCTTATTCAGACTTAAATTTAAGATAAATTCTTCTTCAATTTTATCGTAATCATATTTTAAACTATTTCACCGAATCTTCTGTCTTGTATATTCATAACTTATGGAATAGAATTTAACATTAACATTTTCAATTTCCAATCGAAGATGGGTAGTCCGAAAGTTGGATATGCCGAAACCGGGCCTAGACTAAAAAGACAAATGGCTTCAGAAGTTGCCGTTTAGAATTACTGCTCTACTGCCTTCCTTTTGCATGCCGCCTCTTTATCTGCGCGTAAAAGTAATGATAATAAAATAGTTGGAGTATTGCAAAATCTAATGACTGAGGAATGTGTTGAGAATCCCGAAATAACCAATCAACCGGGATCAGATCTCATCTCTAATATTGAAGCATTAGCTTTTTTATTGGAGAATAATTTGACAAAGGAGCAATATATCAACTTTACACAATGGAAGCCCACAGTTAGTTAGGTTTTGCAGGCCCATAAAAAGAAAGAGAGCTCCGCAAAAATCATGTGCGAAAAATAAAATTTGGATATGTGTGAAAATCTCCCAAGTGAGCCACCTAAAAAAAACTTTTGCGTATTTTTTATTCAAAAGTGCCTATTTCGTTTTATATGAATAAAGAAAGATTTAATTTTGAACTATTTTTAAAAATTCGAACTTATACCAAAGGTAGTAGCAGCAATACTTCGTTGCATGCCACTTTCAACACTTTTTTCTTCTTAATCGCTGCGCTTATTGAAAATTTTTTTTAGCCTGGTTGCTTATTAGGCATATATCTGAAAATAATTTCTTATTTTCTTTTGTCCAAGCCGCGTAATTTCAGAAGATATTAAGAAAAATAAAATATTTCCCTGTTCTGGATGACATTATAAACAGTCCTTATATTAATCTTTGAGTCGAGTTGGTGTATCGATAGGGGCCAAATATCCATTGGCTCGAGTGTTTTGGCCTCATCCCGCGTAGTTTTAGCTGGCTTAACTGGGTAGGTTAGTTTTCTACGACAAGTTGTGTTTAAACGTGGAGTAGTTGTGGTCATACAAGCCCCAATCAAAGGAGTTATAGGGCTTGGGAGCACATTATTATACCCTTGCAAAAAGGGTATATTAATTTTGGTCAGAAGTGTGCAAAGCATAGAACGAAGCATCTCCGACCATACAAAGTATATATATTCTTGATCAGCACGACGAGACGAGTTCAAATAGCCATGTCCGTCCGTCCGTCCGTCCGTCTGGATCAACGCAAACTCCTCCTAGACCGTAAGAGCTACAGAGCTGAAATTTTGCACCTAGGCTTTCAAGTTATATCTTCGTGAGCATACTTGTACTTCCTATTATTTGTCAATGATCTGAGGATATATCTATCTATCCCCGTCTAACACTTCAGCTATTTGTACAGGTCCTCTAAACTTTGGACTTAACTTTGTTTGGTGAAATTCTTCTTTAACAACACAAAATCTCTTACTTTGTATCCAACAACTTTAGCCTTGGTAAAGTGACAATCGTTATTTTATGTGGGCAGACGATCGATTGTTCAGAATACAAGCGAAGCCGGACAGACGAGTCAAGTTCCATTTCGTTAGCGCAAAGTAAGTCCTGAGCTGGCATCTCTTCACACTTCCCTCCTTTTGTTCAGGGTTCAATGTTAACTACGCCCATGTAGGGCCATCTCTTTGGCCTCTCTCTTTCTCGCAATCAATTTGCAATAGCAGCGGCGGATCTCTCAGCATCGGCCGCTGCGTGGCTTGGCAGCATCAAAAGGAAAAGCGAAGAACTTGTAAGCGAGCGAGAGAAGGAGATCGTGACGCATGACAAAGCGCGTTATGATTTAAGTAGGCAGAACAAGGGTGAGTTTTAGGTAGACAGAAAATGAATCGAATTTTAAGTAATCACTTAGTAAGTGACCACCCAACAGTGCAGTGACAAATATAAGAAAAGAAAAACAAGGAATCAAAGGGAAAACTCTACAGGGAAGACCGGGATTTCGCTTATCACTCAAGATCACTAGATGCACACAACTCCTACATAGTAAATGAATATTTTTCGATACCATTCGATGAAATTTTAATAATCGATTTTTCAAAACTTTTAATTGTCAACTAGATTTCAGTGAACCAAATGATTCACTAATATTAAGATCACATAATTTGGATTTTGCAATAAACATTGCAATATTACACACCTGTGACAGTAATGCTACATTCCTCCCAGCAAGATCTAAAGTAACCGGAAAAATAAATATTCCAAACATAAATACAAATATTGTCATCGAAAAAATAATATTTATTTGGAATTCGATCTTAAAATCAAATATGAACCATTAAAGAATTAAAACCATTGAACCATTAAAGAATAAATCTGAACTTTGGAAAAAAGCTAAGTAGTATAGTATGCAGTTCGAATTTATAGCGAACAAATAATTTGCAAAGCGAGAACAGAATTAGTAAAGAAGCTTGAATTGTCACATAGGCGATTATCGCATAAGATTATCCCAGGACGTCACAGGCAACGACGGGTTACCTCAGCTATCGGCGCATGCGTCTCCCATTCTCTTAAACCCATCAGCATCAAAACGCATCCCAGGCTGGTGTATGGATGTGGTTTTCATCTAAGCCAGTGCTTGTAAAAAGAAGAGAGATGCTAGATTCAAGTCTCTGCGAGCTTGCTAGCTATTTAACTTTTTAAATTCAGTAGTTCTCCTCCAACATCCCCTTCCTGTTGATTAATGATTGTGGAGGCGGAGCTATCTTGTGAATTAGCCTTTTAAAGATTTCTTTTGCAGTCCTTCCTTCGACTACTCGAATTTAGTCATCCAGCAATTACAGAAAATATTTAGTTTTCGTAAATCCGTGCCTACAGTGTCCAGAATTGTGGTTTCAAGTTTTTGATGATAATAACCAAAGGGAATGGGCTAACTTCGACCGCGTCAAAGTTTGTATACCCTTGCAAGTTTTTTGTTACTCTTTCCTTACATAAACGTTTTAAATGGTTTCTTTAAAGTTTAGTGTAATAAACTCACCAATATTAAATTTCACGAAAATAGCTCAGAAAACAACGAAGTTATTGAAAAAAAGTCACTGTTCATGACTGTTCACGCCACCGGGTGAATTTTTTGGAAAAAATACAAAAAAAAAATGAAATAACTACATTATTCATTCATTATTATTTCTGTATTTAGTACATAGGTTGCTCGTCACTTAAGTACCTTGTGATACACGACATTTTTTGTTTTATTATCAGGCGCAAAAACAAACAATGCAGATGGTCTTCCGACCCGTGAACATGCCACGTATAATTGACCATGGGAAAAACATGAATGTTCTAGATTTACAAACTTTTAAGAATTGGCCTTGTGATTTGTTGATGGTCATGGCAAATGCAAGACGTATCGGAAATGGAAGTCTTTTTAAATTCAAACGGCATATCGGTTGGGATAATCGGGATCCTCGGAATGAGAACTTCCTCACCTTTGAATTTTCCTATCATTATCGTAGCGTAAAATACATTGTTCATTAATTTACTAACCAACAAACGCGTACCGTTGCCCAGTTTTGGTTGGTTTATGTTTCGACGCATGATTACTAGGGAGCCAACCCTTAGGCGCAAATTGTGGTACCAGGCACATCCAAAGAGTTTAAAAACTTAAATGGATAGTTGGTGGCTTCATCTTCTTAGCCGGTAAAATGGCTCGCTCACTCAACCATTCATTATTTTTGTAGTTAGAAATAATATTTGGAAATACATTGATGATAAGTTTGTCTTTTGATGAGACAAAATTACAGAAATTATTTGGAAATGATATTAATCCGCTTGATTCATCGACAGGTACTTGACCATTACCGATAGTCGGCAATTGCTCCGAGAAATTTTCAGCAGATGTATCATTAAGCAATATAACTCTCATGTTTGTTGTCAGCTGCAGTTTCTTCACGTAGCGCCATAGATTAGACGATTTGAGGCAAGCGTTTATTTCATCGGCAGCCGTAGATCTTGGAATTACTGGCAGTACTTGGCGGAAATCGCAAGACAGTAAAATCATTGCTCCTCCAAAACATCTTCTGTTAAGTGTTTCTAATGCATGTTTATGCGCCATTGTGCATTTATCCCAAATGATGATTTTCGATGCAGCTAAAACTTTGGCATTTGCTGAGTGTTTTGCAATATTAAACGTTGGTTCTTCAATAGTTTGAAGATTTAACGGTAATTTGAATGCTGAATGAGCCGTACGGCATCCTTCTAACAATGTGGCTGCTATTACAGAAGAAGCAACTGCAACCGCTATGTTGGATCTCGCCCGAACAGTTGCTAAAACTAATGACATAAGGAATGTCTTGCCAGTTCCACCAGGGGCATCTAGGAAATATAAACCACAATTTTCATCAGCGATTGCCTTTATTAAAGTATCATAAACTTCCTTTTGTTGGTAATTCATTAGGTGTACATTCCTTTGAACTACTAAATCTAATTCCTGGTGATCATATTCACGTTCCCGTTCCAATTCTCGATTAAATGCGTCATTCATTTCACGATTTGTCTGTCATTCCTAACCTGATTAATAGATTACCGCACATGAGGTAACACATATCTTCGATCAAGAGTAAAGCACGATTATGTATCTCCTCATTCATCTCAATATCTTGATTTCGGAACTGATACGACTTTGATATAAAATATTTTCTGACATACTATCCTTGTATTCTTTGGATGAACTGTATACATACGACCAAGAGCATCAGTAGAACGCACATCTGGATACCCAGGAACCGCATGTTCTGTAGCGTAATTGCATTACGGTTCCGCTGGGAAAGATTAGACCTTCTAGGACGTGGCATAATAATTAGATTGCTAATGCGTTTCGTTTTATAATATGGGTTACTAAACACGATATTCCAATTTCTATTATGTTACTACGCAAAACACAATATGAAAAGAAATTTGTTGTTTTAATGGGTTTTCCGGCAATTGTTCGAATTTTTTTCACCTTTTAAACCTTCCCTAGACCTCCACGAATAATTCAAGACCAAGGTAAGATAAATCCGGTCAGCCGTTATCGAGTTTTAGCAAGACTAAAACTGGTTTAAACCAGGTAAACAAAATTTTTATGAAACAGGTATTATTTGAGGGGAAAGTCAATTTACTTTTATAATTAGATTCAGAAAACGTAAAACGTCGTCAAACAAAGAGACCTCAAGAATTACATACAAAATCCTGAAATTTCGATGGCCCCCAAAACAAATACTGTGGGGGGGGCACCACTGTATATTTGCTTAGTAAATGTGCACATTATGTACATATGTGTAAAAATTTTGCCACGCCACTTTTCCCCCCGGAAAAACAAATTCGATTATCTCCCCTATTTTTTTACCTCATACAATAATATTTGGCACACTTAAATTTATTGTTATAAGAAAAACAGAATGCGTGTGGTTGGTTGTGCAGTCCATTCGCGACTGACTTCTATTTGTCTCTCATCGAGTCATTGTTCTCTTTAACGCAACTCGTGAGAGAGCATACAAAGTTACATATATATATATTCATATGTGTGTGATCATGCATGCATTGAGTTGAGAGAGAATTATTTCAACACCCTTCCTCAATGCAAGTATGTCCACAAATTTATCTTATACTTAACAAATTCGTAAACTCTACATGCATCTTCTTTGCAAGATTCTTGGTTAGGATATCAGCTATCATTTCATTAGTAGACTTATACTTTAAAATAATCTGACCATCATTAACTACTTGTCTAACAAAATGATATCTAATGTCCACGTGCTTCGTCCTTGAATGGTGTACCGGGTTCTTAGCCAATTGCTGCGCGCTGAGGTTATCGCCATACAAAACGGTAGATGTATCTTCCTCTCCGCAACCAATCTCGATGGTTAATCGACGCAATACAATGGCTTCTTTGCACGCTGTTGATAACGCCATGTACTCTGCTTCGGTGCTGCTAAGAGCAACACTCCGCTGCTTCTCCGATTTCCATGATATCGGTCCGCCAGCCAGAAAATATACATATCCTGTATAAGACTTGCGATCAATCCTATCGCCTGCCCAATCTGCGTCCACGAAACCAGTAAACGCTGCATCCGACTGCTTCTAATGAATTTTGAAGCCAACTGTCGAAGCCAAATATCTTAAAACATGCTTTATGGCTGTAAGGTGTTCATTATGGGGGTCCTTGTTACGTTGAGCCAACTTCGATACTGAGTGGAGAATATCTGGTCTAGTAGTCAACGCAAGCCACATTAGCTCGCCTATCATTGACTGATAAAGAGTTGCATCAACCCTTTTACACTCCATTTTATCGCAGGCTACCTGATACCCTGCTTCTAACGGTGTTGCGGCTCTTCTGCACTGAGCATAGCCATATCGTTCCAGTAGATCCTTGATGTACTGTGAATGACCCAATGATATTTCGCCAAGCTCGCCATCACGGTGAACCTGCATGCCAAGGAACAAACGCACAGGTCCCTTGTCAACACATTCAAACGCTGCCATAATAGCTGACTTAATCCTGTCAAGATCCGATTTCTCCTGGCATCCTATGAGAAGATCGTCTATATAGACAAGGATTAGAGATAGGTTACTTTTTGCTTGCTGTTTGTATAGACATGGTTCATTGTCGCAAGGTATGAAACCATTATCTCGCAAAACACTATCGAGTTTGGAGTTCCACTCCCGTCCCGACTGTTTGAGTCCATATAACGCCTTTTTTAACAGAAGTACCTTGCTTTTGTCTTCAGTTGCGTATCTTTCGGGCTGCCTCATGTATACGGTATCGCCCAAATCACTGTTTAAGTAAGCCGTGCATACATCCATCTGGTGTAGATACGATTTTAACTGCGCTGCTAGGGCCAAGATGAAACGAACACTCTCCAAGCGACATACAGGCGAGTATGTTTCATTGTAGTTCACTCCATAGCGCTGTGAACATCCTTTTGCTACTAGTCTCGCCTTGAAACGCTCGACTTCTCCCTTTGCATCACTCTTTACACTGTAGACCCACTTGCAGCCAACAGGTTTATACCCTTCCGGTAGCGTACTAAGCTGCCAAGTGTGATTTGACATCAAGGAGTCATACTCCTTTTGCAAAGCCTCACGCAAATACGAAGCAAACGGACTACTAACCGCCACATCATAGGTCTCTGGTATGGTCACCTCACTTGTAATCAATGCGCTTAAAATGTTGAACTGCTTCTTTGGTCTACCAGGCCTTCCAGTTCGAATCAGCTTCGGCCTACCGGGTCCAACACGTTGTTCAACCACAGGTTCTGCCACTTCTTGTTCAACTGCCATGTCGAAATCTTCGCTACTGCTGCCCTTTTCGGTGACCTCTGCATCAGACTCGTCTGTACTACTCAAGTGATCTGCTGCATCAACAAATACTGCATCCTGATCATCCGTATATGGAAAATCAAACTTGACGATATCACCATTCGAATCGCCATTGCCGAAACGCTCGTCGAACAAAACGTTTCGCTTCTCAACAACTTGCCTGGTTTCGGCGTCGTACAACCGATACCCTTTTCGCATTTCGAGAATAACCAACCATTCGGTATTCTTTGCTCTTTGGATCAAACTTGCCCTTATGATGTCCTTTGTCCAGTGCCACTGCAATAGACCCAAAAACTTTTAAATGACTTATTGATGGTTTCTTACCATTCCATGCTTTCATTGGAGTCATGTTAACCAGAGCTCGAGTTGGTGACCTATTCCGCAGATAAGCAGCTGTATAAACTGCCTCAGCCCAAAGAGATTGATGTAGACCAGACTGGATGAGCAAGCGTCTTGACATTTCCACAAGAGTTCTGTTAACTCTCTCTGCTACACCGTTCTGCTGCGGCGTGTATGGTACCGTGAGCTGCCGCAATATTCCATTGCCCTTGAGAAACTCGTCAAACGATTTATTGACGTACTCGCGACCATTGTCGCTCCGAATGCACTTTAGCTTCTTTCCAGTTTGCCGCTCTGCCATGTTTTTAAACTCGACAAACTTTCCAAACACTTCATCCTTTCCCTTCAGGAAATATACAAATATGCGACGAGACCTGTCATCGATAAATGTCAAAAAGTATCTGCTGCCTCCAAGGCTTTTTTGTATCAAACGGACCGCAAACATCTGAATGCACCAGCTCCAAGATTTCCTTAGCTCTGTTCTTGTTCGAATCTGGAAATGGCTGTACTGTGATCTTGCTTACCATGCAGATCTTGCAGGGTTCCAACGACGTTGAGTCAAACGTTCCCATGCCAAGGGCCAAATCCTTTCGTGCAATTTCAGCTAAACTGCCATAGTTGAGATGTCCGTACCTTTATGCCACAAATCTTCGTAAGTCTGTTGAATGGCATAGCATTCGCTCGGTGCTGTTCCAAAAATATACAAACGGCCAATTTTGTCCGCTTTCAAAATGCATTCGCCCTTTCGGATCACTCGTGCATACTTTAGTCCAAATTCAACGATGCTTCCATGTTCAACTGCTTTGCTCACCGACACGAAATTACCCTCTCATTTTGGGTACATACAATACATTCTTTAATGTAAGTATACGTGAAACCATATTCAGCTTTACCTCGCCCTTTCCTTCAGCCTGAAGAAAGTTATTATCAGCCAAAACAATTTTTTCCGAATGTTTCTCAAATTTTGAAAACAAATTTCTGTTAAAACACATATGGCTGGTGGCGCCACTGTCCAGACACCAGTTCGATCGTTCCAAACATTTCGCGTCCAACGCGTTCAGCAAACCTAACGATGACTGTACTGCCTTATTCGGGTTCGATGCAGCCTTCCGACCGTTTACACTGGGACAATTTGCTTTAAAATGGCCTTTGCCGCCACACGCAAAACAGTTCCAAACTTTTTGCTTTTTCTTCCAATTGTCTCTCTGCATCGATTGCTTTTCCACCACTGTAAATGCGTTTGCGCTCTCGATCGGTTTTTCGCTCTCTCTTTTGCGTTCTCCTTCTCTCAGCTTTATGCATAACATGTCGAAACACGGTAAACTGTCGCGTTTCTCTATGGCGACAACGAAATTGTCGAATTCGTCTGGAAGACTGGAAAGCAAAATAATCGTCGTGAGCTCGTCCAATATTTCGATTCCAACGCCAGCAAGTTTGTCCAAGATTTCCTTGAAATCCGACAAATAACTCGATATGCTTTGACCCTTCTGAATGCGTTTACTTAGCAATTTCTTGAAAAGTGCTACTTTTCTAACGGGTCCTCTGGGTTGATGAGCTTCCTGGAGCTTCTTCCAAGCCTCATGTGCACTTGCACAGTGCTTCACATGTCCCAACTGTGAAGTCTTGACGCTTAAGGTGATCATTGCCAATGCCTTCTGATCCAGCGTCGTCCATTCGGTGTTCTCCCCCGTAGTTGGCCTTGCCAATACGCCTGACGCCACATTCCACAAATCCGCATGCACCAGCACACTTTTCAACTGGATGCACCACGAGTCATAATTACTGTCCTCGAGTTTATCAATCTGATATAACGCCGACATTATACTTGTTCATGTATACTTTGTGAAAAAACCGTCTAGAACACAGCGCGAAAACTAATTTCTTCTAAAAATTACCACAGCAACCACATAGGCACGTTGCCTGGGCCCATAACCTATTGTTATAAGAAAAACAGAATGCGTGTGGTTGGTTGTGCAGTTCATTCGCGACTGACTTCTATTTGTCTCTCATCGAGTCATTGTTCTCTTTAACGCATCTCGTGAGAGAGCATACAAAGTTACATATATATATTCATATGTGTGTGGTCATGCATGCATTAAGTTGAGAGAGAATTATTTCAACAAAATTTGATACCAATATCCAGAAATAAAACAAATTTGATTAAAATCGAACAAAAACCAAAGGGCCGGGGCTAACTTCGCCCGCATCAAAGTTTGTATACCCTTGCAACTTTTTTGGTAACTCTTTCCTTACCTATTAGCCATCAATATGGAAGAACGTTTTATCCAAAAAGGCTTCGTTATATAGGAAATAACGAAGATATTGATCAAAGTCACTGTTTTCCACCGATCGTTCCTATGGGAGCTATATGATTTAGTCACCCAATCTTTGTCAAATTCGGCCGTCATTAACAAATATCTTAAATTAAGAAATGTTCAATTTGAAAGCAATCGCGTTAAAAGTAACGAAGTTATTTACAAAAGTCACTGTTTTCCACCGATCGTTCCTATGGAAGCTATATGATGTAGTCACCCGATCTTGGTAAAATTTGGCACGTTTATAGGCGTAATGAAAATAACGAAGTTGTTGAGAAAAGTCACTGTTCGTGACTTTCGCGTTTGTATGGGAGCTATATGATATAGTGGTCCGATCCGGCTGAATCCCTGCAGTATATACAAGTCTACGTGCAAAATTTCAGATCTGTAGCTCTTACGGTCTATAAGTTTGCGTTGATCCAAACGGACGAACATGGCTATTTGAACTAGTCTCCTCGTGCTGATCAAGAATATATATACTTTGTATAGTCGGAGATGCTTAGTTCTATCCGTTGCACACTTCTGACCAAAATTAATATACCCTTTTTGCAAGGGTATAAAAATGGTCGAGTTATGCATATAAACGTTTGTCCATAAGGCCGGCTTTCGCCGTTGGCTGGTGGTGGTGCTAGGGTGCTCGAACCCTTGAGTGAGCGAGATACTAAGATATGCTTGTAAAAAGCATATTAAATATTTGCTTTACTGGTTTATGGTATACCTAAGTCGGCGAGATGACTTACTTCATTCAAATAATCAGTTAATATTTTGAATTCAACGAAGACTGGTTTATATTCCTTCTCCCTGGAATCCAAATTCATTTTTGTCCTTCGAGCCGGATGGATCATGTTTAGTCCTTCGAGAACTCTGCAGTTTTCCCCACCAGTGGTAAGACACTCGGAGAGTGAATCAGCTCCTTAAAGTCTGAATTCTTTTGCAAGTTTAAATGCTAAGATAAGCTAAAGGTTGCAAAATAAAATAACTGTTGTTTTCACCCACCAGTGGTAAAAGGCGGAGTATAAAATAAAAGCGAAATATTATTGTTTATTAAATAAAAAATGCGTGTGTCTAAATTTAAGGGTAGTTTGGCTAATGAAGAAACTGAAAATTTCGGCAGCCGGAGTGTTATGATGTTTGGTGTTTTCAATAACTAATAACTAGTGTATATACATTAATGTCGTTGCAAGTGCTGTATGTAGTTGCATGAAGGCAACAAAGATCAGAAGCATTGCACTGAAACAGTTGCAAAGAGGCAGCAGGTTAGCAGCACAACAACGACATAGTTGCAGAGACGAGGTGGTGCGGCAAACCCGTGGGGGCCACGTGGCTGTGGAGAGCCGATCTGAAGGACTGAAACGAAAGAAATTGCGGAGGGGAAAGTGGATTAGTCGATTCAAGAGAACGAACAACATGCACGGAGACGACATTCGGAAGGAACAGAAAGGACAGGGAGCCATTATGGTTTTTAGGCTCAGGAACCCTGTTGCCTTGCAACAGGATGAGCTTCGCAACGGGTCTTCGGATAGACCCACGCGCTGTTTTGACCTCAGCCACTCGAACTCGAACGCTCAACTCGTCCTAAGCGCAACTCGTTGGAGGGGAGGTTGTCTTCGGACACGATCACCAGATCGCCTGTCTGGAGACTGCGAGGCGGTGATTTCCACTTATTCCGTTTGTGGAGCTCCTTAAGATATTCGCTCTTCCAACGGCGGCAAAAAGCATGCTGGATTGCCTTCAGTCGCTGCCATGGCTTAAAGTTCAAACACGCCTCGATTCGACACAAGAGAGTGGAAAGCTCCTCGAACGTGTACTTATCAGCAGATGAGCACTTGTAAAATAGGGCCTTAAAACTTTTGACCCCCGCCACCCACAGTCCTCCCATTTGGGGGCGCTCGGCGGAATGAAATGCCAGGATAGAATGTGCTGGGGAAATGCCTTCATTATGTTATGTTTGTTGGCGTCCAGGAAATCTTTTTCGAGAACCTTCGAGGCCCCTACGAAGGTTTTTCCATTATCGGAGTAAATGCACTGTGGGCACTGTCTCCGTGCGACAAACCGAGAGAAGGCTGCGAGAAATCGTTCAGTGGTGATGTCGAAGGTAGCCTCGAGATGGATTGCCTTTGTGCTGAAACACACAAAGACGCAGACATAACCGTAATAAGACACGTAATAAGACACGCACGCCCGGTGTAAGTACGCGATGCGCTCTCGAGGGAGATCACCCATTATTTGAGTCTGTAGTCGTCGACGATGAACGATGCAGACTTTACACCCCTTGATGTGGAACTTTACCAGTACTATAGGGTACTATAGGGGAGGAGAATGAGGTGACGTTCATCATACCGGACGGTTTCAGCGGCTCGGAGTCGTCCGCAGGAGCGGACTATCCCATGGACGCTCTGTGGCGCTAAATGGTGGGACGTGCGCAGTGGACCATGAGGACACGGTCAAATCGCTCCGATGCAACAAGGTGTGATGACGCTCCTTGCACGTATGACAATTATGCGCACTTGAGCTGGCCTTGACTTGATGACCGCGAGCAAAACAGTTCAAACAGAGTCCCTGCTGTCTAATTGTTTCCAAACGCCTCTGAACCGGCATGTCAAGGAAATTTGGTCAAAGCCGTATTCTGTGATTTTGCCGATGGCAAAGCTCGCACGGCACCGGTTTGAGCTGAGCTTTCGCGGGAAATGCTTGGACCTTCATCGTCGAGGAGAATTTGCCGACTTATGTTCGTCGGTGGCATCTAGTACGCGATACCGATCGGTGAGAAATTGTTTCAAATCGTGCCAAGTGGACACGACAGTGTTCTTTGGCACTGATTGTTCCCACAGGAAGATTGTGGGTGATTGTGATCATGACAAGCAAGCTATTTTCGTACCGTACGGTGAGGTTCTCCCACGCGGGTTGGAAACCCTCATTCGTCAGGGGGATGGTTCTCGCTTCAAGTGGTGTAGGTCTCGACGGTTGACCAAAGGGATTTGAGCTGCTCTAATTGCAAAATAATAAGCAAAATAAGCGCTCTTCAGACGTTAAAGCTTCACTCTCACGAGCATCGTTTATGCGTCGCGCGCCCGAACAAAATCAGAGAGGGACATTCTGGATTGTTCTCTACGCTGTTGGGATACGGATCGGGTGACGGGAACGTCGGAACAGTGCGTCACAACCACGTGCGGGACCTGAGTCTGGATTGAAAGCTTAGAACGGCCTTTGTGTTCATTCGAGACTTACCGGAGTCTTCGGAGGCCGAATTTTTTATTGAGTGACAGAGGGAGACGAAAGACTGTTAGACTTTGGCGCGGTCTTGGACGGCTCCGTCGACATACTCAGGGGACCTTACCGACGAAGTCCGAGTTGGCGCGCCCTTCGTTTTGGAAAAACAACAAAAAAAGAGAAGTGGACTGTATGAGAAAGCAAGAACAATTTCGAACGCACGAATGCGGATGGAAAAATACACTTAGACAAATTAGAAATTAGACAGATTAGAAAAAAAAATTAAGATGGATTCTTAAGTAGCGATGAACGTATGGATTTGTAAGTATAGATGAACGTAAAAAACAAAACATGGATAAAATACATAAATAAAGATATATATAAATAAAGATATATAGGGAAAAATTAAAAATTTTGATATAAAGATAGAAATGGATATATGTATGTATATATTATATATGAACACAATAATAGCTGGAAAAAATTAATATGTGTTTGTTTATAAAAATGGACGGGTATATACAGTGGCGAACACGAATTTAAGACGTTTTTCTTTTTTTTTTTTAGTTTTGATTTTCCCGGCTCCTAAATAACTTATCCGAATAATTTTTTCTTCAAACTGTTGATTATTGTGTTCAGATAATGGACCGTAAGAATGGTCTTCATAGTTTAATCCGTTTAATTCACAGGTGCATTTAAACAAAGAGAAGTCCGTTTTTTGGGGGCATTTATTTAAGACGTTTTTTTTCAAAATCTTAAATATTAAAAATAGACGTTTGAAATCTTCGTAGAAGTTGTAGATCTAGCAAAACTAAGATACACTGCATACAACAATTTTTGAATTTAGCCCCAACTTTCGATTTGGAGCCAATTGAAAATGTGTATTTTGTATGAAAATTTTTGGTCCTTTGGGCGAGTCCATTTTACGACACTAATTCATACTAAAGTATTTTTTTCTTTGAACTACGAAAGAAAGTGAATTGAATTTCCTGTCAAATGACATATTTTTGATTCAAATCGGATAAAAATTAAATAGTTTTCATCGCCTATCAATATGGGAAATTTTTTCAAAACTACCCTTCTATTCTCCATCTCTTTCTTTTCATGCGTATACCCCTTCCAAAGGCCGCTGTTTAGATTGGCGTAAAATTTCCCATATTGATAGGCAAAAAAAATATCTAATTCTTATCCGATTTGAATCAAAAATATGTCATTTGACAGGAAATTCAATTCACTTTCTTTCGTAGTTCAAAGAAAAAAATACTTTAGTATGAATTAGTGTCGTAAAATGGACTCGCCCAAAGGACCAAAATTTTCATACAAAATACAGATTTTCAATTGGCTCCAAATCGAAAGTTGGGGCTAAATTCAAAAATTGTTGTATGCAGTGTATCTTAGTTTTGCTAGATCTACAACTTCTACGAAGATTTCAAACGTCTATTTTTAATATTTAAGATTTTGAAAAAAACGTCTTAAATAAATGCCCCCAAAAACGAACTTCTCTTTGTTTAAATGCACCTGTGAATTAAACGGATTAAACTGTGAAGACCATTCTTACGGTCCATTGTCTGAATACAATAACCAACAATTTAAAAGAAAAATTATTCGGATAAGTTATTTAGGAGCCAAGAAAATC
>NW_027173495.1:0-5476 GCF_018151085.1 Drosophila tropicalis
TCGATCTGTAGTACACAACGTAAAGCGGCGATTTTGCTAACTAGAGTGCGACCGCTGCAAATGTCTCAAACTCGGGCTTTTGCACATTTTGTAAGGGCTAAGATAGACCGGTTCTGGGTGTACAGTTGCTACATGCCACATAGCATCAATCATCAAGAATTTTGCGCAGCGCTGGATGAACTAGCTACCGATGCAAGAAGCCACAGCCCACTCATTATAGCAGTGATTTCAACGCGTGGTCCGTAGAGTGGGGCAGAGTTTCAAACAATGCTAGAGGCTGTGCCTTATGGGAGGCTTTTGCCCTACTTGATATTGCCCTGCTAAACATTGGCAATCAAAATACATTCAGCCGAACGGGTGTAAGATCGGTAATTGACATCACTTTTGTCAGCAGCAGCATTTTTCGGCGCTCCTCTTGGAAAATCGGCGAATTCTACACGGCTAGCGACCATGAGGCGATCCTTTTCGAGATCGGAGGATCAACCCGTCAGCGAGATGCGCATCCGGTGGCATGTAAAACGTACAAAGCGGATACACTGAATGTTCCCCAAATTACTGCCGCTATAACTGGTATAGAGTTGGAAATGGAGTCTGCCCAGAGTATGGCAAATGCAGCAGCTTAAAGCTTACCGAGGCCACCATACATCGGTATTCTGGTGGAATGGCACCATTGCAGAAGCACGGCGGGCTTGCTTTAGGGCAAGACGGTGTTACCAACGGGCGGGAAAAAGGAATGATGGCAGCTGGGCCTCTCTTCATATAGTTTTTGCAAGAACTTGCAAGGCATTAAAACGGGCCATATATTCCAGCAAACGTGAATGCTTTCTTGAGCTCAACCCTAGCAAAGCTCCAGGGCCAGACGGCATACCAAATCTCGCCGTAAAGCTGGCAATGACGTTGAATCCAGAGATATTTGCACAGGTGTATTTCCAGTGCCTCCGGGAGGGCTGCTTTCCGGACATATGGAAGCTGCAAAAGTTGGTCCTGCTGCCAAAACGAGGCAAAAGCCTAGATGAGCCATCAGGATACCGGCCAATTTGCCGAATAGACACCATAGGCAAGGTCCTGGAATCAATTATATGTGGGAGGCAGAGTCAGCCATCAAATTAGGCGGCGGTCTATCACCCAATCAATATGGCTTTAGAAAAAGTAAGTCTACAACTGATGCCATTTCAAGAGTGGTCGATATTGCTTCCGAAGCAATTAAAGGTGATAGATGGAAAGGAGGTGCAAAAAAATATTGCCTGTTGGTCACCCTCGACATAAAGAACTCCTTTAACACTGCCGATTGGAGAACTATTCTTGACGCACTGCAATACTTTGGAGTCCCTGCCCACATTCATGCCATAACCTGGAGCTACTTCGGAAGGAGGCAGCTGGAGTATATATCCGATGCTGGAAGCGTGCTGCATTCCATATCTGGCGGGGTTCCCCAAGGATCCGTTCTGGGTCCCATGCTATGGAATACAATGTATGATGGCGTCCTGAGGCTGACACTCGGTGATGGCTGTCAACTAATAGGCTCTGCAGATGATTTTGCACTAGTCGTTGCTAAAAAAGAGATTCATCAAGCAGAGGCTGCAGCAAACATGGCCATCACAAAGATAGTAGAATGGCTGGGCTCCGTGGGACTCAGATTAGCGGCGCAAAAAATAAGGACCGTTCTAATTTTAAGCAGAAAACTTCTTGAGACAGCACAAATTACCGTTGAGGGGACTACGGTCCAGTCGAAAAGAGCTATCTTCCGCTATCTTGGCGTGTGGATAGACACTCGACTAACCTTCCGAGAACACCTAGCGAACATCCAGGAGAAGGCATCGGTATGCGTGCGTTCGTTGTCAAGGATTCTTTTAAATACGAGGGGCCCAAAACAGGAGACGAGAAAGCTGCTGACGACAGTACACAGCTCCATTGTTCTCTATGCGGCTCGGATCTGGAAATCGGCTTTGCAAGTAGAAAGCTACAGCAGGGGCATAAGGTCAACCCACAGACTATGTGCACTAAGAGTCTGCTGCGCGCTTAGAACCGTATCTGACGACGCAGTATTAGTTTTAGCTGGGCTGCTGCCAATTGACATTCAGGCGGATGAAGACACAGCCGTAGCTGCAGCACCTAGAGATAAGCCTTCGAAAAAAACTGGCCTAATAACATGGCAGAGAAGATGGGATGCGTCACAGAAGGGTAGATGCTGATTTCAAATATAGAGAAGTGGATAGGCAGAAAGTATGGGTCAGTAAATTTCTACCTAACCCAGATACTAAGCGGTCATGGATGCTTTAGGCAATATCTCAATCGTTTTGTTCACGAAGAATCGCCTATGTGCACAGTCTGCAGCGATAATAGCGTTTCCGTATACCTATCTGATCAATAAAGGAATAAAAAAAAAAAAAAAAAAACACACACACACAGGATACACATGAACCCTGTTTATATTGAAATCCAAGTTTATATTAACCAGGGGAGAGAGGTGCCACACTACTCACCCGAAGCAGTTTTCTTGTGGCAGCGACTTGCCATAGCTAGGGCCACTAGCGTTTAGGCCTTGTGACTGTTTCAAACAGTTTTCATCTTGGTGGTGCCCTCGGGGGGGATTTGGCGCCTTTTGTCTGCCCACCGCTGACTTCTTCATTGTATTGGTGCGAAGAAATACTCTCTATTATCCAGTGCCCTCTCTGTCCTGGATACATTACCACTTGTTGCAGCGAATAAAAACAATAGAGTTGCCCCATAAAGCGCCACTAATCAGCTGTGCGACCAGTGTTGCACAACGCAGAAAGGCTTTGGGCGGTGCCCAGGGCTGCATCCGCCAGGTGGCGCTCAAGTGTCTTTCCTGCTTGGCCGTTAGATTTCAAATCCAAGCCGGGTTACTATCAATAATCGGATTCGCGGATGACGTAGCACTCGTGGTGGTGGCTAAGGAAGTCGAAAGTAGCACAAGAGCAATGTAACAGAGCTATCAGTAAAGTTGGCAACTGGCTTTCGACAGCAGGATTTGCGTTAGCAGTCCACAAGACGGAAGCGGTGCTGGTCAGTAGCCGCAAAAAGGTGGAGCTTGCTACAATAAGAGTTGGCGAGTCAGTGATTACTTCCAAAAAGGGCTATCAAGTACCTAGGAGTAATGATAGACACAAGGCTAAGTTTCAAGGAACACCTAGCCTACGCAAACGAGAAGTCAGCTGTATCGGCGCGTGCCCTGTCGCGCATACTTCTCAACACGAAGGGACCGAAACAACGGAGGAGGATACTGCTAACAAGCGTCGTCAAATCTGCGGCTCTGTATGCAGCACCTGTCTGGGCCAAAGGTATGACAGTTAAAAGCTACAGACGAGGCTTAGAGGCAACACACCGGTTATGAGCTATTCGTGTTTGTAGTGCCTTTCACACTATTTCGGACGAAGCTGCCCTCGTCATAGCGGGACTGATGCCTATAGCCGAGCAAGTAGCAATGGCAAAAGGCATATTTAGTCGCCGAGAGGAGACCTCAAACGCACCAGCACGTCAAGCGGAGCGCAGTTCGCAATGGCATGGATGCCTCGCTAGGTAGCAGAGCCGCTGGGATGCCTCCACCAAGGGCAGGTGGACCTGGAAACTGATCCCGAACATTGAGGCGTGGATCAAGAGGCGTCATGGGAAAGTAAACTTTTACTTGACGCAAATACTGAGCGGACACGGCTGCTTCAGAAGCTACCTAAAACGTTTCGGCCACGACACCACAGACGAGTGCATCTGTTGTGGGAGTGGCATCTCCGAAACCGCTGAACACGTTGTCTTCTACTGCCCGAGATACGACGTTGAAAGGAGATCCCTAAACACCATGCTAGGTGAGGGAGCCACACCCTCCAACCTGGTGAGAAAGATGCTAGGTGACGCGGAAATTTGGACGGCAGTAAACGACTTTGCAGCAAAGGTCATGAGATAGCAACGGAGGCAAGAACGGATTAGGTCAGGACTATAGTAGGTGCACGGCTCTTCGGCGCAATGCACACTAGCAGTTCCGGAGAAGTCAGCACCCTGCTTTTACCACACCGAATCAAATTTTGTTCTTATATGTTATGTTTTATGTTAGTTACGCGTTAAAATTTAAATAAAAAAAAAAAAAAAAAAAAAAAAAAAAACACACACACAGGATGATGTGACATGTGAAGTAAATTGCGGTACTATCTGTATATATTTTGCTCCGTCTGAACTTACATAAACTGGTGTCCAGAACACCTGTAAAAGTCAAAAAAGGAGTCAGATTGATTCCAAGGGAGCCTGAGTACATACCACGTCGTTGGAGCCCCGCTGCAGCACTCAATATTTGGCCCAGTAGCAATCTTTGCTTCTACGGCAGGCCGGTCCACTGGCGGTGGAGGGGGCGATGGGTGACGGCTACTTGCCTCTCTTTCCTCTTTTTCCCGCCTCTCATCACCAAATATTTCCTGGTGTGGGTGAGAGTTATTTATCCGAATTACTTCAAGAATTGTGCGTCTTGTAGTTGCACCAACTTTTTCTCAACCAAAACTGCATCAACACAGCTGATCGCGCCAGTGTTGGTAAACGAGAATAGCAAAGGGGAGCCCCTACCTAGAATTCAGGGGGCGCCTCGGGTCATTTTTGGCGGCAGATTTAAATTTGGATTTAAAATCTAAAATCTTAATTCAATGGTTTGTTTCCAAGCCTGTCCCAATGGATAAGCTAGCTGCATCCTTGGAGCATCAATCCCGTATTGGTGAAGATCTTCTAGGCACTTCTGCACCAGAAGAGACGATTTTTGGTAAACGGCCGCTGCTCATGCGATCGCCACCGTCAGCGACAACATCGGCATGCAGCGTACCTCAAGCGGTTGCAGAGGCTGGGTTAATGCCAGACAGTCCATGTTTGGCACCGAATGGCCCAACTGCTCAAGTGGTCTCGCACATTCCAGAGCTGGATGAACTGGGTTCACTGATATGGCAGCTGGTCAACACCTTTAACCAAGGCATCTCGGCGGACGATAACCCACAAAAGCCAGTCCGACACGTGAACATGGGCACTAAACAAGCCATTGTGCGAATGAACGAGCTGCAGGAACTGCTCTGCCTCAGAGTGCTTGCGGGAGAGTTTCGCAAAACCCCGCATAACAGCGACAAAAGCACACAAATTACGCCAGCGAAATCGGGCTCTAAGCCAACTAGGCCTATAATGGGGAGTGATCATGACTCCGCCAAGCGCCGCAGAGAAGACGTAATACCAAATCGAAATACTCCCCCGAAAAAACACCGAGGAGCGACAATTCCCAGAGGGAAAATAATGCTGGAACAAACATTAATCCCACGGCAGGTAGGCTATGAGCGCGATCCGGACCAAATTGCCCATGAGTGGCAACAAGTTACGTACACACGTGCGAACAAAAAACCACCAGTGAAAAAGGATTTCCCCAGGCACCGGCCAGACGCTATTTTGTTAGCAAATAAAGCCAACTTGTCGATATGCTAAAAATGGTGACGTCGAGTGA